>NC_037673.1:86030549-86177347 GCF_003255815.1 Theropithecus gelada | reverse complement strand
ATGAAAAAATGCTCATCATCACTGGCCATCAGAGAAATGCAAATCAAAACCACAATGAGATACCATCTCACACCAGTTAGAATGGCGATCATTAAAAAGTCAGGAAACAACAGGTGCTGGAGAGGATGTGGAGAAATAGGAACACTTTTACACTGTTGGTGGGATTGTAAACTAGTTCAACCATTATGGAAAACAGTATGGCGATTCCTCAAGGATCTAGAACTAGATGTACCATATGACCCAGCCATCCCATTACTGGGTATATACCCAAAGGATTATAAATTATGCTGCTATAAAGACACATGCACACGTATGTTTATTGCAGCACTATTCACAATAGCAAAGACTTGGAATCAACCCAAATGTCCATCAGTGACAGATTGGATTAAGAAAATGTGGCATATATACACCATGGAATACTATGCAGCCATAAAAAAGGATGAGTTTGTGTCCTTTGTAGGGACATGGATGCAGCTGGAATCCATCATTCTTAGCAAACTATCACAAGAACAGAAAACCAAACACCGCATGTTCTCACTCATAGGTGGGAACTGAACAATGAGAGCACTTGGACTCGGGAAGGGGAACATCACACACCGGGGCCTATCATGGGGAGGGGGGCGGGGGGAGGGATTGCATTGGGAGTTATACCTGATGTAAATGACGAGTTGATGGGTGCAGCACACCAACAAGGCACAAGTATACATATGTAACAAACCTGCACGTTATGCACATGTACCCTACAACTTACAGTATAATAATAATAAATTAAAAAAAAAATAAGAAAAAGACAAAGAAATTCACCTGGCTTGTCTATCATCAGAAGGAATGGAAGTGACTTTTTAAGAGCTCTTCCAACCTTAAAGTTCTGTATGTTCCCGAGTTTTCTCCTTTGTCTCTTTCTTACCTTCTCTAAACTGTCAGCACAATACCTATCAAGCAATGGAGTAGAACGACTCTTAGCAACAATACCTAACTGTTCCAACCAAAGAATTATGGCTCCCATAATCTGTCTGAAGTATCAGTATACCTCAACACTATGCGGAAATACTACAGAGTAGATGACACTACTAAAGGTAATTCCTTCTATTGCTAAGTAGGAAACCAGAGCAAAATTGAAATTCCAAAGAAAAGACATCTACAAATTAAATAACCCTACAATAACTGAGGAAATAATATTATCTCTAGTATCAACCTACTTTTTTTGTCTTTTATATACATGCCTATATACACCAACACATACAAGCTAGAGGCACTGTTATAGAGACACAGAAATTCTGAAATTCTCTAACTTAAAATCACTCTCATTGTAAACATAGAAAACCACCACGACTTTTTAATCCCTTTACATCTTCCCCCATATTAAGGAACCCAGCATGAAGGAAAGGAAGCTGTTTATAAGAAATTATTAATTACCTATTGTATTTTTCCCTAGCTCTAGTCCAGGAGAAGGATTTGTTAAAATCAGCTGAAATTTTTCATCTCCTTCTGGAATGCCATCATCAAGAATCATGATATTGACATTTTTATACCTTTCTCCATCAGCAAAATGAAGAATCTGGTCAAAAAGGTAAAAGCAGACAGTATTATATTTATATACACTGAGTTTCTATAGAATGTTTGGAAAGAAATACAATATAGTTGCAAGTGTAAAGAATAAGCTATTTTGGGCCGGGCGTGGTGGCTCAAGCCTGTAATCCCAGCACTTTGGGAGGCCGAGACGGGCGGATCATAAGGTCAGGAGATCGAGACCATCCTGGCTAACACGGTGAAACCCCGTCTCTATTAAGAAATACAAAAAACTAGCCGGGCGAGGTGGCGGGCGCCTGTAGTCCCAGCTACTCGGGAGGCTGAGGCCGGAGAATGGCGTGAACCTGGGAGGCGGAGCTTGCAGTGAGCTGAGATCCGGCCACTGCACTCCAGCCTGGGTGACAGAGCCAGACTCCGTCTCAAAAAAAAAAAAAAAAAAAGAATAAGCTATTTTACACTGAATTTTGTTTCCTTATTTTTTGGTTTATATCTTTTTATTTAAACTGTCAACATTAAGTCTAAAAAGTAAAAATTATGAGGGGGCTGGGCGCAGTGGCTCATGCCTGTAATCCCAGCACTTTGGGAGGCCAAAGGGGGCTGATCACTTGAGGCCAGGAGTTTGAGACCAGCCTGGCCAACAAGGTGAAGTACACTAAAAATATAAAATACATTAAAAATACAAAAAAAAAAAAAAAAAAATTAGCCAGGCATGGTGGTGGCCACCTGTAATCCCAGCTACTCAGGAGGCTGACGTAGAAGAATTGCTTGAACCTGGGAGGTAGAGGTTGCAGTGAGCCGAGATCGTACCACTGCACTCCAACCTGAGTGACAGAGCGAGACTCTGTCTCCAAAAAAATTATGAGGGAAGAGAAGAAAGTAAACATTTGGCTAAGAAATAAAAAGCGTGAAGGGATCAAATAAAAGTATTTTAAAACACTAAAGGTGTTTCAGTGAGCAAAAACAAAGAAATAAGAGCTAAAATTTTCGAGAAGTATGAGAAACATTCTGGAAAGACTATCAAATGATATAAATTCTTTAATATTACAGGTTGTGTTCTCCAGTATCAAATACTGTAATGAAATAGTTAATGCATACAGAATAATATTTAGAATAGTAAAATAGTGAAGCGAACTATTTTACCATGTGGAAATCTTCTGTCCTAATTTACTTTGAAATATGTAATGGCTTATTAAGAATAATTTATTTATATGGGACCTAAATCACTGTAATTCTTAAGGAATAATGATTATAAAATAATTTGTAAAAGTCATCTGTGATAGATTTTGAGACCCACCATTGGGGTGAAGATATAATCCAGCCCCAGTTGTGCTTCCAAATTCTGAGCATACACAAACAAGGAAACATGGCCAAGAGCTTCTCTGCTCCTCTGGGCTACCAATGTTAAACTTCCATGGGTTTCATTTACTTCAAACCTATAATATAGTTTTAAAAAAACATTACTTTTTCCCTTATAAACTTTTATTTGGTAGACAGTAAAGAATACAAAACCCAGAAGAGGACTCTCACGCAGCCTTGGCCTTACCTGCTATGTTGCCATTCAATTACACCTCGGGCCCCATCATTGGCATCGATGATAATTTGTGCAGTCAAACCTTCTGAATCTAAAAAAATAGAAGCATATCTTAAAATACATAAAAATGATTAAAAGTACTTTTTGATATAGGATTTAAAGACAGTCCCTTTGAAATTATATAACTCCTAATGTACAGGTATTATCAAAATTACTCAAAAGATATTTAAGAAAATAAAGAGACAATGTTTATCACATCTGAATAAGGACACTTTTGGCTAACAAAAGCCACCGATTTATAGAAATTTAATCAACTGAGAACAATATAAAATAATTAACAACTGAGATTACTGTTTTGTTTCTATTATTTTAATTAGTTAAAACATATTTGGCATCTCTATTCTATAATATCACTGTTTCAGGAGGAAAGGAAAATGGGGACAGTTGGAAGGAGCAGAAAGAGCAAAAAAAAAAAAAAAAAGAGAGAGAAATGAGAAGAGAAGCACAAGGAATGGTACAGAGAAACATACAGGCATGCAAAAGAGACACAGAGAGACAGGGACACAAACAGAAGCTGAGACATGTGGGAAAGATGGGGAAAAGGTTTGGTGAACTCAAGAGAGATTAATATCAAAGTAAACTTATCTTTCCCTTTTTATTTTTATTCTGTCCACCAAACTTACTTGGTATGTTACCAATACCCTAAAATATTAACTAACCCTGCTCCTGGCTGGCTTTTTGGTTTCAGTCTTAAAATATTACTAACCCTGCTCCTAGGCTAGTCTTAAAATATTAACGAATCCTGCTCCTGATTGGTTTTTTGGTTTTGATTTTTGTTTTTAATATTTTGTTCTTTACCTTTTAAATTTCAGAGGTACCACCTTAGTCTAGGACACTTATGATAGCTGCCTGGATGGGGAAAGGGTAGGGAGAGTGTAATTCTCTGTAGAGGGAAAAGAACAACACTGTCCAGGAAAGCATATAAAATCAGGGTTTGTGTCCACCAGACAAGAGGCTAAAAAGCAGAGATTCTAAAATCAGGCCACACCATTGAAGACAGCTCTACCACTCTATAGTTGTGTGATTTGGGGCATGTTACTCAGCTTCTCTTAGCCTAAGCTACCTCATCTGTAAAATGAGAAGATGTAAGTAATGACATTACCAACGTACAAAGCACTTGAAATAGCATTAGAAATCACTCAACAGAAGTCAACTATTCAAATTATCTCAGTAAGAGGATGAAAGAAATCTGAATTGTTTTGTTAGTTGTCTTAGTGTGAATAATAATTATCTTGTAATAATACCTGATGTAAACAGCCTAGTCATTAGAATCATCTATTTCTTTAGCAAAAGAACTGAAACTATTCAAACAATAGGTTAGAAACTGATTATTTCCTTTCAATATTTTCAAAGTTATCACAATGAGTTTCAGAAATGAATAAGGAAAGTCTGTTCCCCAGGCCACTGCTCCTGGCCATGCTTCTCTTCCTTTAACCCAAGTTAACTTTCCCCTGTCCAGCACTGCTTCTAACCAGTTCAGCACCACCCTCTATTGGGCCATCACACCTACAGGCTTCAGACAAAATTTCCCAGTAGTAAATGTCCACACTGAAAACAGGAGTTTGTGTTTAAACAGGAATACATCTTTTCAAAGGAATCTAGATAAGTTTGTACTAAGGTTCAAGTTTTACCTTTCAGTCTGTAATGAATTAACTGATTCTTTTCTAAAAGCATGAAAAGAAAAAGAAAAAAGGTCAAAAGAGAAGCAGAGAACACAACAAAGCAACAAAGAAGCAAACAACAGCACTGCTTAACCTGAAAGAAAAGAAAAACATCTGAGAGTTTGGAGATCTAATGAAAACAGCTAATTTTAAAAGATAATGAAAGAAAAGTACCCTCCAAAGAACTATTTTGAGGATTACAAATTTGTTTATAAAATAGTTGTAAAATTTAAAGAACATCACACAATAATTTTTAATGTCTTTACATTGTTCAATGTAAACATTGCAATATATGAGAGTATCAAAAATAAATATAAAATTCCATCATATTTTGACACATAGCCAAGATTAACAAAACAGCACAATGATCACTTCTGATTCAAAAACAAAGTTTCTTCATTTCATTTAAAGTGAGTAAAAAGAAACAAACAAGAAACCCCTTATACCTAGTCTGGGAGGAAATGAAGTTGAAGCAGCCATGATAAGTTCAACATAAGTTAAATTCACCAGGAAATACTCTTCTAGCTCTGGTATATCATCCTGAAAAAAATCATACCATTAAACTCCTTTAATTATACTCTCAAAGTAACCCTCAGAAACCATTTTTAAGTTAAACTGTGTAATTAGCATACAGAAGATGCAAAAATGCAACCATAAAGTAGACATCTAAATTAGAAAAAATAAACATAAAAGTATTAAACTTATACTTGGGTGTATAGGAAGTAATTAGGTTGACACATATGAAACCACTTAAATATTTTAACATTTTTAACGTAGATTTATATAATATGTAAACCAATTTTATAAATATATAAGCCTAATTATTTTAAGCATAATATGAACAAAACACTTTAAATTACCATAATATCCAAAGTGTAGAAGGAGGAATAGAATACTATGAAAAAAAAAAAAAAAGGGCTTTGTAGTTCAAGGAGGCCTAGTACCAAATTCTGTAATTTTAAGTAACTTACTTAAATTTTAGGACTCCAATTCTACTATCTCTATACTGGGGCAATAATAGGTCCTTTGGGTGGGAGACTGTAATAATGATTACAAATCATGTGTGTAGAGTGGCCTAGAGAAAATGCTTTCAAATTAATAGCTATTATTATCAATCACTAGTCCATATAACAGCAATGAAAACAAGGCAGGTACTACAAACATAAGGATTAGCAAAATCCATGTCAAGAATCATCAGCCAGCCGTCAATATTTACAAAGAAACACAATGTGTGTGTATATTTATGCGTATATAATGTCAGCACACACTCACTAACATATGCTTTTCTCCTCACTTTATTTAATGGAGTCATGTTTCCATGTGAACAAATACGTGAAAATCATGGTCTCTAGATTGTCTTATGCAATATATGGGCCAATATGAGTTATAAGGTCAGTGACACAGAAGGACTGCTGTGCCTACTCTTACTGTCCCCCACCCCCCATGCAATAACTCCTCCCTACCACTCCCCAGGGCAGTTTGTTCCTATATACATAGCCCTGCAGTCTCTTAATCTAGTGCTACTGAGGGAGCAAAAAGGGTTGCAAAGAGCTAGGATGAAATAAAGGTGGAACCAAAAACCCCATGTTCAAAAAAACCTAGACTCCTCAGAGAAAAGAAGGGCAACTGTGTATTCTCTGCTTTAAAACCAAACATATCTAAGGAATAATCAATCCATTTATTGATATTGTTATTAATAAAGTATACATTTGAAAGATAACTTAATTGAAAGCTTTATCAAATCTTGTGTTATATCCCATATACTGACATTATATTACCTTTAATTTTACAGCTTTGGAATTTTTATACTGTTATATTAGGTCACGGTGCCACAGTAATCAACAAAGTAAGTTACTGACTTCAGAAGGTAGATGGTTTATACCACTTATAATTTTGTAAAAGAACAAGCCTCCAAGATAATAAAATACATTTTAAAATAGAACTCCCAAAATACATAGGAATTGAAAAATATTTTTTCAACTGCAATATTCATGCTTTCTCCCTTTTTCCCTTCCCCTGTCCTACACACTATCTCCTACCCCCTCCATGAGTACCATTTTTATAAACCTCTTGGAAATGTATTTAGGTAACTGATACACTAAGTCCCAAAACAACATGAGATTCCACAATGTGAAAAATTATTTAAAATACAATTTCAATCACTAATGATTACGCTAAGTTTAACGTAATCATAATTGCATATTGTGCCATCGGCCTCTAGTGAGTCTCTCCCTATCTCTAATTTAAACGGTCCTACTACCAACAAAGATTCTGACATACATGGATTTTCTGGTCCAAAGAATCCTATGGAGTAATCAAAATACTCCTTGAAACCTCATAGTTCTATGACATCTTAAAGGGGACTACCCTAAGAAAATTCTTTGTCATGGGTATGTCTATAATAAAATACATAACAGCAGGCCAGTCGATCTAAACAAGAACAGAAACCCCTGTACGATTAAAAAAAACCAAACAATAACAACAAAATCAAGAAAAGAAATAAGATGATTTAAAGGTACCAGCAGGGGGAACCAAGCAGAAAAGAATTAACTAAGTTTTTAGTATTATAATTGTAGAGTATCCAAACCTGATATTAAAGTCAGAGTATTTTTTTTTTTTTTTTTTTACAAATAGAAAAAACTCAGGTAGACTTAGTTTTCACGAAACTTGATGTCTTAAAATGCAAAGTTACTAGAAGTGTCTTACTAAATGTTACTACTTATATGTTATAGACTCTTCCATCAATTTCTACCTTCTATGTAGTTACTTCAGGTTTAATACAATAGTAAGGAAAAAAATAGGAGTTTTACCTCAAGAATGGTAATGTTGATGGCTGCTGCTGTTTCCCCTTCTTCTAAAATCAGAAAGCCAATGACGGGGACAAAATCAACTTCTGGCTCTGCTAGGTTTCCTACTGTTTGGTTCTTCAGACTCAGCATTCCAGGAACCGTGGTATATGTGACATTGATAACTCCTAATTGAATAGGTTGGAAAAATGTTTTATAATTCCCTAAACGTTTACAATAATGTCCCATTGTGGATTTTTTGCCTTTCCTAAAAGCACCTTCAGTAGCTAGTATTACTGTTCCCAATTCCTCACCCCTTCCTATATCCATAATCTTTACCATGTGATGGCTCACAGGTGTCTCACTGTGGGAAAAGCATATTTCCCTGCCTCTAGACTTTGCATTTGGATATGTGACTTGTTTTGGCTAATAGAACAAGGTAAAAATGATGATGTGCTGGTTCTAACCCTAGACCTCAGGGGGCCTTACACATTTTCACTTGGTCTTTTGTGCTACCACTGGTTCCATGAGAAGAATGACAGACATATGAAATACAGCCACCCATGACCAAGTCCAGCATAGATTAGTAGACCCACAGACAGCCTAAATTACTGTATGCTGCTGAAGATTGTTTGTTAATTACACAGCATTTCTGTGAAAACAGAAAATTCCTTTTTTTCAAAAATAAGGAAGTTATAAAGTTCTGTCCTGAATGAAAAAAAATATTAATTTTCTCTTATCCCTGATTTATTTTAGCAATGGCTTTCAACCACACAAGTAGAATATTAATAAGCACCTGACTGGAAAACCCATTCATTCTAGAGTAACACAAACCTAGAGATCCAAATTCTCTGTTGATGAAAAGCTGAATTGTTATGTTAGCCTCTTGTAGTAACACAAATCTTGATGGAAGAGCAAAATTTAAAACTCCATGTGGTTCATCACTGGCTTCTACTGTGAGGACAGCTGCATATCCTTGAGCATCAAGCAGGGCGATTCCTGCTGGTGGAACTCCTAAAAATGTCAGGGAGGAATCTGCCAGTGATTTGGCATTAGCTTTTAATCATTGGAAATATAACCTCACTCTCTGAAACATGAAGGTAATCAAAAGTGTTCTATTTACTTCTCTAACAAATCTTCAGGTTAACAAAAACCACATTCCATTTTTCTTTCAGGTGGAAGATCATGAATTTCTTCACTTCACATATTACTGTCATTATTAGTTTATATTGGTTATCAGAATATAGAAACTGAGTAGAAATTGAGGAAGGTACCCAGATAATTTGCTTAAAAATGACTCAATTTGGGCCGGGTGTGGTGGCTCACGCTTGTAATCCCAGCACTTTGGGAGGCTGAGGCAGGCGGATCACAAGATCAAGAGATTGAGACCATCCTGGCCAACATGGTGAAACTCTGTCTACTAAAATACAAAAATTAGCTGGGTGTGGTGGTGCACGCCTGTAGTCCCAGCTACTTGGGAGACTGAGGCAGGAGAATCGCTTGAACCCGGGAGGCAGAGACTGCAGTGAACCGAGATAGTGCCACTGCACTCCAGCCTGGCGACAGAGCGAGACCCTGTCACAAAAAAAAAAAAAAAAGGAAGACTAAATTTGAATTATCCATATAATTGGTCCAAAATTCAAATTGGCCTGTAAGTCTCAAATTAATTTCAAAAAAATTCTACCTTTGGAAATGATTTTTATTCTGTAAGTAACCATTTAGCAAAACGTTTCAGGGCTTTTTTCTCTAGTCCATAAAGGTAAGTATTCCCATATGATGCTAATGTTTTTTGGATCTAACATTTCTAGGGGACACATAATAAAGTAACATTTTAAAAATTGGTATGCATCTAATTGTTAAATACAGAGATAACAACAATTTTCTTTCTTTTACGAAAAAAATATATCAAAAAAATTAAAATTAAATTCTGAATTACCTTGTGTCCTGACATCGTACAGAATGACTTGGTATACTTCTTTCTCCTCAGGAATGTTGTCATCCAACAAATGCACATACAATGTTGTATTCAACGACCCCTATGTCATACAGAAAGAAATCAATCCCTCTATCGTTATCGAATGAGTTATCTCCTGCTTTATTTTTATTATAAATAATGCAGCCAAACATATTTTCATTTAAACAAAAGTTCTGTGGCTTAAAAATAAATAAATAAAAGCCACTGACTCATGGGAATGTAAGCTCCAAGCAGACAGGGGCTAATTGTGGAAGATCTTGAATCCTGAGCTAATGAATGTAAATCTTATTCATTGAGCAATGTGGCACTACCGGAAATCTCAAAGCATAAAGTTGGGGAGGTTTCTACAACAATGGTGAATAGAAAAAACTGGAGCAGAGAAAAGAAGACAAGTGCTGCAGGGACACTAGTCATTAAAAGTTCAATGTACTACTCAAGGAGAAAGTAATATCAGCTTGGCTTAATATTGAGGCAATGGGAAGGAAGATAAAAACAATTAAATACATCGTCAAAGACTTCATAGCACGTAGGTCTGGAGAAGAGAGAAAGATAATAAATACAATAGTGCTGCTTTTCTATCCCATTTTCCTCAAAATACACCATTTTTTCTAGATATGTGTGGTTGACTTTTCTTTGCAGTATTACCTCAGGAAAGAAGAGTTGTCCGCTAAAGTTAGCAAAATTGAGTTCTAGATTTTGCCCAATAATTTTCCAGTTAACAGTAACATTTCCTCGACCAGGGGAAGTTCTTATTACATGGAATTGCAAAATTTCTCCTGCAAGTAAAATGTGTAAATTGATAAATGTTTAATGGAAAATAAACTTCACATTTGAACTCAACAAAACCCAAACCCCAAGCATGCAACTATTACAGCACCTTTCCCAAGAACATTACAAAGCTGTTCTGTTTTGAATTTTCTAGAAGTTTTACACATGCTTACTGTTTATTATCCCACTTCTAAATACTTCCATTTAGTAGAACTTCAGGAAACTCAACATGTAAAAGTTACAAAAGCACATGCTAAAATGGGAAACACAAACTTTTATACACTCCAAAACATGCACCAGAACATAAGTGTTCTGTAAATTAAAGAAAATAATAAAGTCCTCATGGTAATAACACAAGTAAATTCTTCCTTCACTTTTCAAAAGGGCACAAATTCCTTACACTGATATGCAATGTGATTTTACACAATGCACGCATAAAAATGCTTGCAAATACCTGAAAATCACATTTCTATAGTTGTAACTTACATATTACCATCAATGATTTTGTTTTATAAAAAGAAATACAAAGGAAAGGTGTCAAATCTGTACATCAACATCTGTAACTTCGCCAAAGTTACAGTTATCATTCCTGGATGATGGAGATATTTTAGATCTTTTCTATTCCTGGCTTTTATCCCCATATAATACTTTACAAAAGTGAAGAAAATCATAACATGTCTTTCAAATTGCTAAAAGCATAAAGTAAGCTGTTAGGGAGTGTGCTAATGGCCATATGACTTGTTGAAAATATGCTCAATTCATTAGATTTATAGGATGATGAACACAGTTAAGAAATACCAATGAACTATATCACTAAAAAAATTATTATGCAAAGATAGAATGATGTTTTAAAAGATTGAGAAGACAACATCCTTAATCAAATTGTATAGCATAGACATATAGTTAAAAATCACATTCACTAAAAATGTCACTTTTAGTTAGTTTAGTTTAGTTAGTTATCCAAGTAACTTTTGTGTATATAAGTAATATCTTCAAACACTTTTTAAAGAGTAGAAATAAAGCAATAAAATTTAAATACCGCTTTCAAGTATTTTTTAAACTGCCATGTTTTTTATTTCTGAAGACAACTAAACAAATATTTCTAATAGGAAGGTTTCTTAAAATATCATGAATTAATTAATTTAGAAACTATCTTAATTTCAATTTAAAAATAAAATAAATTTTTCTTACTAAATTTAAACACAATTTTAACAAAATGAACATTTTAAGGAGAGTGGATAATATAAATAAAAGCATTAGAAAGACTTTTTAAAACACATTTTAAGTGTGTCAATACAAAAAACCTTAGTTGCCATTACATTAGTAGACTATGTCTTAGACTGATCTTTTAAAAACACAGGAATTTCTAGATCACATTGTCCAAAGATTGGGATGAAACTGAAAGACTGTGTATAGTCAGCCATTGCTAACATACCATTTAAAAATTTTGTATTTGTAAAACTTGTGAACAAAATATAGACACTACTATGAAACTCTGGTGTCTATTGTACAATATATAAAATTTCTTATAGAGCAAGTTTGGAACACTGAAAAACAAAAATTTATTCCCGAAGAGCATAGAAAAATCCTTGAAATTATTAAGTTATTTCACCTACAGTGTTGTCTGGTGACTCTTTCGTAAGAGTTGTGGTTTTCAAACTTTTCAAATCACAAAACTTGTTAATGGTTCAAAAGGAAAATTATGGAAGTTTAATGAAGTACTAAAGTGCAAAGAGAACACGAATGGCAAGAAAATAAAATGTAGGTCAAAAAATTTCCATGTTGACGGGTAACCTATAATCACAATAATAAAACTGCAGTTGCAAGTTTACACATAGAGATTTGGGAATAAATACATCACTTTTAGGTAAAAGTAAAAATAAAATGCTTAGGAGAAAAGAAAGTAAAATGTTCAGACAAACTTACTACATGTAAAAACACTCAAAGTCTAATATTACTTCATCAATATCCCCTCTGAAAAGTTAAAAAGTTACCATGAAAGTAATCTGCAAGAAAATACTGCAAAAATATAATTTGAAGCATGACACACACAAACACACACACACACACATATACACACAAACACATGTGCACCCACACACACATAGAGAAGCACATATAAATAAAAGATAAATGAAGTATTTCTTAAACACATAATCTTGTAAGCCTAGTGAAAATGTATCATGTCAATAGCAAGAATAGTGTGAAATTTTTTCTAAGCAATAATCAAAAGGGAGGTATTGATTCTGTCTCTTTATTGCAGACTTCCAGGAGCCAGGTCCATTTAAAATGCCTCCTGGAAAAAATGACTGGACATTTCAGAAAGATACCTTCTGCCAGGGTGAAAAGTCAAACAGTCACAGGAAAAAGAAAAACTTAAAAATAAGTACTTAGTCTTCCAAATTTAAGGGAAAAGACAGAAGAAATGTCTTAAGAGAGAATGTAATTTTTAGATGACAAAAGACTTTACTAGGTACTAAATAGCAAACAGCTTTCTAGTTTTCACCCAAGATGAAAGCCAGAAGAGCCCTTACCTAACCAAGTGTCTGACTACAAAACCAGAAGATCATCTTGATATGAAATCCACAGTTTACCAAAAGTTAGTGACACATTTCAACTCTAAAGCAGATCTGTCATATAGTGTCTAGGACTAACTTAATGCAGATAAACAATATGAATGAAGAATGTATTTTAATAATCCTAAGTGTTTTATGCACTTATTTTCAAGGCCTGAATTCTTTTTACAAAGATAAACACCAACTACAATGTACACAAAAATAATGGAAAACCAAAATACAGAAAATATATTTTAATAGTTACATGTATACATGACATACGTATAGTATCCAAATTGCCCTCTATAATAAAAAAGAAAATGGGTTAAAACAATTATAGGAATATGAATAATGGGAAGCATAGATTGTCAATAAGAGTTAAGAAAAAGTTGAATATTTCCAATATAGCAGTTCTATATATTTCTTTAAAGAATCACATTTCTTGTTCAAATCTTTGTGTAAAAAAGATTCATGCTGTCCCTAAGAGAAGAAAAAATTTAAAATCCATCGAATGTGACAGGATGATTATGATGCTGCTGAGCTGGGTGACTGAGAGAAACACCTAGCACAGATTTATAAAGAGCCCATTTATACCCAGTGTGCAACCACAGTAAAATCCATTGTCCTGTATGTCTAAATTCTGTCCATTATATTTGAAAGAAAGTAATATTTATCACTGGGCAGCTCTCCAATTGCATTAGGACAAAATGTAGAAATAGGATTCTACAGAATTCAATACATTGTTAGAGACTAAGGCAAATCCTCCCCATGAATCAAAAATGCATTCTAGAGCCAGAAGTCAGCATAGTCCACATTTTAAATCTAATCACATAAATGAAACTCCAACACTAGGCCAAAAGCAATGTTAACACTGTTAAAAGCTCACATGGCAAGGTTATTTTCACCCCATTGGTTTAGCGGTTATCTCTGAAGAATCACCATGATGTTTTCATTAATTCACTTTCATAAACTCATCATGATACATACACATTTCTCTGTGCAATTTTCATGGTAATATAAAGCATACATAAAATACAGAACTATTGTGGCTTAATATGTTTTTGAAAAAAATAATTTATATTCCAGGAAAAGGCTTAGGAATGAAGAGAAAAAGTAAGCAAAAAATAGAAATTGACCCCAACTTTTATGTAGGAAATGTAAAAAATCTAGGGAGCACGCATACCTGCAATAAAAGCAATTTGGTGTTTTTGATTCAAATGCTAAAGCAGATTTTTAACCATAACACCTTTGGACCATTTATTTTAATTACTAATCCTTCCTGTTTGCCTCTCCTGCAGATAATTAGCTGTTGGAAACTGACGAGGCCACAATATTGTTTTCAGTCGAAGTTCATCCGGGCCAAAGAGACTGTAGGTGTTCATGTCTGCAGTCTCTCCAAGACGCTGTGGTACCTAGAAGGAGGGCCTCAGTGTCTTCAGAGCCCTCCAACTCACCACTACCACCACCATTCAGGCTCACAGAATGCTCTTTCACAAAATTAATGGCCCTACAGTTAAAATCTCCTTAAATT
This sequence comes from Theropithecus gelada, assembly GCF_003255815.1. Lineage (NCBI taxonomy): Eukaryota > Metazoa > Chordata > Mammalia > Primates > Cercopithecidae > Theropithecus > Theropithecus gelada. Next base: position 86,162,950 of record NC_037673.1, on the reverse strand, counting down.
GATCCTAGACATCCAAATTCTTTTGTATTCCTCAGAAAAGAAATTTCATCATATTGCTGAAAAGCACATGCCTAGTCTAGCTCTAAATCCCTCCTTAAATCTCATGTATCCTTTCCTGATCTCAGCTCTTATTTGTACCTTCCACACCACTAACACTTTGATTCTCTTCTTTTCCTTCCTATATTTCTTCAACAAAACAAAACAAATCCAAAATGCTCCCCCTTCATCTGTTTTCTCCAATGTTTCTCCTCTCCTTGCTGTCACAGCCAATAAGCAGTGCTTCTCAAAACTTCACGCTGTGAAGGACAGGGCTTTTTGCTTTGTTTGCCTCAATACATCAGAGGCTGACCCTCTTGTAAAACACAATAAAATAAATGACTAGATAAGTTAAATGGCAAAAAAATAAACACAAAAAACAAACAAACAAAAAAACAAATACCAGCCCATAGACACTGCTTTCGGATATCACAGCAAAGTGAAATTGTTATAAGAGTTTCCAATCCTCTTGTCACAGACCAGAAGCAAACACTGAACAGGCAGCCTCTTGAAAGCCACACTGAGGAGCACCCGCCGAAGGCCTCTACGTTTGTCATCCTTAGATATTTGCTTCCTATCCCCAGTCCTCCTTTAAAATTCATCTACCATTGCTACTGTCTTGTTTGGCCCATTTGAGATCTAACTCCCCTTTTTGGCCATATTAGCATGAGACACATCGATTACTGAGTAATCAGTGTAACTGATTGAAAACACACGCTCTCCCTGGTTTTTCCCTGCCTCTCCAGCAAAGGCTTCTCTCTCCTCTCGGGTAATTTTTCTTTCCCAGCACCTTAGTCTGATGTTTTGCATGGTTCCACTCCGATAATTTGCTTTTTATCCTCTGTCCGCAAAAATCATCATATTCATTTTCCAGATTTGAGCTATCATCTTTAACCAATGTCCACCTTTAACCTGAGACACAGTCAGGTTCTCTCACTAATTTCCTTCCCTCACACAGGCATTGCTACTCAAATTCATTCTGCTTCCAACTCAAATAACTTCAAATATTTACCAAAAGTCCCTGCATTGCCAGGTTCCACAGAAGACACAAGTTCAAGCAAAATAAATTCTCTCCTCACTAGGTGCCCTATAGCATGGGCTTTGGATTTGACACAGCTGGGCCTAAGCACTACCACTGAATAATTGTTGCTATTTAGTCTCTCTCAAATTCAGTTTCCTTGAATGAAAATCTGGTGTATACGATTATACCTATTTCATAGGACTGCTATTAAACCTAAGTGAAATAATGAAGGTGGAGTGTCTGGCACACAGAAAACACTCCATAAGTGTTACTGTTGTCATTATTATTAACTATTCCTGCAGTAACTTTGTATTATGTTACAAATAACTTTTTGATAGTTGATCTGTCTTTAAGTTAAATTTATGGAATTTGTTAGTCACTTTTACTCATTACTGTTATGACAACATGCAATTCCAAACCATTAATAAAAGTAGAGTACTGAAAATGGCTCGAACATTTGCATGGATAAATAAACTTGCAAGTTGGAAGTGCAGTAAGGGAAAAAGAAAAAGTAATACAGTAAAATACATTCTGTTTCTAGCACAGCCACTAACTGTCTGACATTGTCAAGTCTTTTAATCTGTGTCTCAATTTGTTTTCTCATCTAATAAATAGATGTCCAACTACCTAATCTATATGCTTTTCATTTATTAACTATTCAAGGTAAAATTATTTTTTTAATTCCAGATATAAACTAAGTAATGAAACACAGGCTATAAATACCTGTTTTACCTCAAAACAGGCTTAAACAGACAAAAACACTGTTATATTTTAAACACACAAAAATTAGCCCCTCTGTGTAAAACCCTACATGTCATATAAAACATTAAGTAAGAATTCAAGAAAATTATTGTTTTTTAAGGAAGAAAGACATTTTATAAGGTTTTCTAGCTTGGCACTTTGTTCATAAAATATACAAACACAATATAAAATCCAGGCTAAAATATTCACTGATTACAAACTATTACTTGTTTTTAACCGGCTGCCAATGTTTCACTGTTTGATACCAACGGCTACCCTTGGGCATACGCTATACTTTCCAGGAACTATGCTAAGCATTTTACATTTATTAGCTCACTTAATCCTCACAAAGAAACCTATGAAGTAAGTAATATTTTGTATCATTTAACAGATGGGAAAACTAAGCATTCCAGGTTTAACTTCCTTAAAGTCATACCAGTAGAGAATGGCAAGCTAGAACATGGAATTGGTTTGCAAGGCTCCTAAATCTGGCTAAACAGTTCATTACAAAGCCTTCTCCCAAAGAAGTTCTATGCAGATTAACACACACACAGTTCAACAAAATAATGAAAGGGAAAAACATCAGAAGTTTTAAAGAACTAGACAAAAAATGACATCCATGGAAAAGAAAATTAATATGCTTAACAAAAAAAGGAACCCACCTTCATGACCTATGACAGATCTGGAAGCTGTCTGAAAGCTAACAATTCCTGCCACATTGTCATTGGCCAAAATGTTCACTCTAACGGTGTCGGAGCTTGGCAAAATTCTGCTTCCACCTTCAGTGTACACCAAACTAACTATGATGCTTTCGTCATCCTCTGGTTCAGAGTCATCCAAGATGGTTAAAATGACTGTCTTTTTGGTTTCACCTATAAAAACACCAATGGAATAAAAACCAAAGTAACAAAATCACCAACATAGAGAACTCAGAAAGGCCTAAAATAATTTTTAGTTTTAAGTTAAGTAAAAATATGAGTGAATTATAACAGCTCCATATCATGGGCAATATAAGCAAATTTTGATGATTATATATACATATATATTATATATATATCTTTTCACACACCAAACACTGCAAAATTTCGTTAATGAAGACAGATTGGGGAGAAGGACATTTTCAATTATGGGAAAGTCAAAAGGTAGAATTGTTTCAAAGAATCATGGCTTTACTTCCTGGATTTTAGCCAAGAACAGACACCTAGCTAGGAAAAGAGCTTCAAAGGTATCTTCTGTTTAGAAACAACTCCCTTTAGGAGAGTGGGGTCTCATTCTCATTCTGGCATTACTGTGACAATTTTAATCAGATATTCAACACAATACCCTCCTGAAAAACCAGGAACACTTACAGAATGCTGGTCAAAATGAGGAACTAAAAAGGGATGTCAAATTCTAAGCAAAAGAACCAGCCTGAATGAGATGCATCTTTGGGTAACTAGATGAGATAATAGCATCAAGTACCAGTTTCCAGGAAGTAGTGCAATGAAGGAAGAAAACAAAAGAGGAACTCAAAGGGACAAGTGACAGCCACAAAGTCCAAGCAATCTACTTTGCAATTTGATCTAGTAGATAGGGCACCACAGAATGTCCCTAAATCCAATACTGTTTCTGTTGTTCAGTCTAAGGTGTCCCCTATTTATTTTCTCACCACTTTCTGGAGAGAGAATGAAAGAGTGAGAAAAGACAAGGCAGGAAAAAGGAGAAAGGAGATTAAATGCATGTTCTCTCTTTTGTGACCCTGGTGCATTTTCATCAATACAGCAGTGTCAAGATTGCTTTAAGACAGTCTGCACTAAGAATCTAAGTTAGCAATAGCTATAAAATAGAGTCCATTTTGTGTGATGCTAAGGTTACAATTCATGGTAATAGTAATTTATATAATGCTATTTCTTTATATATAACTTTCTTTGTAGTTAACAAAACCACTGGAAAATCTAACTTTATATTTTCATTCCCACGCCCTCCTTGTTACATTTTCATTATTTCTTTTGAAATAGAAAAGTTACCAATTACTAACCTGTTCCCATCTTCCGTCAAGCATATCATATCCCACTAAATCCTCAAATCACTGACTAGAAAATAACCATAATAAAAATATTTTATACAATTTAAAAAATTTACTCTAAAACATAATGATTATTATATGTTTCAAAAAGCATATTATATGTGTACCATGACCTCTAATTAGTTTCCAAAAAAAAAGTATATGCCTTAAAAAGTTAAACAAATACAATGGATTGTTCTAAAATATGGAATTATGAATAAAGTTTCTTTCCTTCATTTTGTTGTATATTCTGAAGATTTTATAATATACATTACTTTTTCAATCAGAAAAGCACTATGTTTTTTAAAATTATATGGAATATATAATTGCCCAAATGAGGATTTAATCAATAATCTCAGTAAAGATACCTTTCCCACACCCAAAGAAAACTATTTTAAACATACTAACTTTCCCAATTTTAAATAGCACAGAAGTCAACCAGTCCTGAAAAAGAACCACTCAATCTGATCCTAATTCTAATTAGCTGGTCATGTAAAATATCATTATATTGTTTATGAAAATTCACAGTAGTGATCGCAATTGTAGGGACAGTATTATAAATTGATCACTAGGATTAATGTAATATAAATGCAGTCACCAAAGTTTATGCTACTTTTATTTACAAATAATTTTCACTGATGATATTTCCTGATTTGTCTAGTGCATATGAAAATGTTTATCAATTAATACTCATTTTCCTAGCTACCACTGCTTCTTACCAACATGCACGGTTGTAGGTACACGGGTCATTATTAAAAGTTCCCTTACAAAATCAGAACTTGCCTTGTAGTTTCCTCCGTGCTTTGTTAAAGACACTACTATCAAACATAAAGGGATAAAATTCACATATTCCCAGAAAATCTGTTTTTTAAACTAAAAAGATATATATGTACAGTCATGTCAGGCTATGTATTGTCATGCCAACCATTAACAAGCCAATTAACTTCTATTTTTTTCTAAAGCCAAACTACATTTTTATATATTAACAAGAATGTACACAGTAAGAATTCTTATAAATTTTATCATAAAAATGGACTATGATGACTTTACCAGTGGCAACTGAAATTCATTTAGAACCATCACTCACCTTCAGCAAAGGTCAGAATCTCTCCAGCACCTATAAAATCTAAACCTTCAGTAGCCGTTCCACCAACAACACGCCATTCGACTGCCACTTGACCTAAGCTGCCCCCTGTCCTGTGTATCATCATCTCCACCAAGGTTTGGGGCTGCTCCTGAACTTCAGCAAATAAGCCATCTTCGGAAGTATTGGGACTAATACTGTAGATCACAAACACTCCAAAGGCATCACCATTCAGTGCTATGAAAACTGTGGAAGTATTTGGCTGGCCTATGGTTGGCTGATTTTTCAAACTGGTTGAAATGTTCATGAGGTGAACTTCAAGGAGAGAAATCAGAAAACTCTCATCCATCTCTGGGAAATCATCAGGAAGAATAGACACTGTGAGATTTGCGAATTCATCACCTTCCTGCATTATGGCCCATTGCCTTGTCACAGGCTCATAGTCACTCCCAGCCACAGCCTGACCACTAAAAAGAGATGCTACCCTGGTCATGTTTTTCCTGTAGGTCCAAAAGTCTGAACTGTTGACAGCTGGGCTGATCCATGATGTCATCCAGACACACTGGGGACCCTCAGAAGCACTGAAAAATGAAAACGCTGAGCAAGCTTGTTCTTTAAGGCACAAAGTGGCACAGGTATACTGGGGCTCCCCCCCGACAGAGACATTCACCCAAGTTCTCCAAAATGGGTCAGGCACCCCTTGAATTGGTGATTCATAGTAGGACAGTAAATCTTGACCTTCCTCCATTGCCAGAGCCACTACATCAATGTCGGAAGTACTGTAGAACAACAACAGCTGACCAAAGTGCCCTCCGCTAAAATGTGGAGTGACAATTAAAAGACAGGTTAAGCACTCAAAGTAATTACACATAGAGAAGAGGAATGCTGATTGTGGTTTTCAATTTTTTTTTTAAATGTTTAAAGTCGTAGTACAAACACAACCCTGTTTCTTAATTACACTTGTCTCCCAACATTTTGTTTTCTCCTGTAAGGAAACCTTGCTAATTTTCAATCAAACATCACTTATTTTTAATCAAGCTATGAAAATATTTTCCAAGGTATGCAAATTCAGGATTTCAAAACAAAATTACAAAGTTAATTTTTATTGCTATACTTAACTGAAACAAAGTAACAATGATAACAAACATGACTACATTTTGAGGAAATGTAGTAACAGTCAGCCCTCTGTATCCACAGGTTCTACATCTGTGGATTCAAGACCGCAGATCAAAAATATTCAGAAAAAAAAATTTTTAAATACAAACTTGAAAAACCAGTCCAGTATAGCAACTATTTACATAGCATTTACATTGTATTAGGTATTATAAGTAATCTAGAGATGATTTAAAGTATATGGGTGGCTGTGCATAAGTTATATGCAAATTTTATATTTTACACCACTTTATATAAGGGGAGCATCCAAGGATTTTGTTATATCCAAGGACCCTGCAATCAATCCCCTGTGGATACCAGAGGGCTGACTGTACTTGTCACAATTTCCCAAGATCCTGTTTTCTATTTCTGAAGGATCTCAGTGAGCCCAATGCTGCCTCACCAAAAAAAAAAAGCGAGAAAAAACAGACCTGGAAATCAACTCCTTCATACATCATACAAATGTTTTTTAATTTAGAAGCCAGTTATATTTAAGTACTAATTGTAACAAATTACAGATTAAAGCAATGCATTTCTGGGGTTAGAGAGCTCAGCGATATAAAATTTATTACCCATTTCACTAACAATTGGTATGATAAATGAAAGGCCCTTTATACTAATAAGCATAATTCAATTAACACATAAAAATAACCTATAAAATAATTTATGGCATAGGAAAAAACCCGCAAAACCTAAATGATTTAGCTGTGCAAGGGATCCTTCCCCACCACCCCACAACTCTCATCACTCCCACAGATGCAAGTAGCTATCTCATATACCTTCGCCTGACAGTTATGTTAGCACAGGAACTTCTTTCCAGAGGCTCTTGAACACGATAAACCTTCTGAACAAAGGCTACTGCACCATAGGGATTATCATTGGCAGGAATAATAATATTTGCAATTCGATCTAACCCAATAGTACCTCCACCAGAGGCATCAGTTAGTTGCACTTGGATAACCTAAAAATACAGTGAAAACTTCCTTAACAGCATCACAGTTCTGAAATTAGAATAAAAATGATTCAAGGGAAAAAAATCAAACATATACATACAAGTACAAGAACAAAATGGAATGAAATATAAATGGACTAAAAGAAACTCCCCCAATTACACTTACAAACCCAGCATGTAACAGAATAACCCATCATCAACATTTAATAATAGAACCTAGTTATATATAGGACATACAGGCTGTTTAAACTCCTTAATATCGTTATATAATCATGTGACTCAATTTTAATATCCCTGTTTATTTTTACCATTTCAAATAATAGGACTTTTACATCCTATACCCTTTTTAAAAAAATCTGAAATATACATTTTAATGGAGAGTTAATACACTATGCTTTACTTCCCACATTATCTTAAATAAAACTATTTGACAAAATTTAAAACAAAAACATACTGTAATGCCACCTAAATTTACAGAGACAAAAACAGAAATGTTTATGTGCTAATGAATATCTAGTATTTTAGAAGTGAAAAATGGCACAATTAGCATTCAAAATAAATTTTATGAACTTCTATAAAATTTTATGCTATTAAAGAATAAATGCTATCCAAAGTAATTTTATGATATGTAAATATTAATAATACTTGAATTTCATATAATAAAATTATCTTCAGCCAATATGTTAGTGATTAACTTTTCCACTGATACTGTACCTTCCTGCTTCATCATGAAAAGGAAATATCAGGAAGATATATTTCGCACAGTATTTTTCATATAGTTAATTCTCAACAATGGTTGAAGAATAAGTGAATGAATGAATGAATGAATGAATGAATGAATGAAAAACCACAGTAATACTTAAGATTGACTGGCTCACACCCAAGCCAAAAGGGAGTATAAAATAAGTTAAGAGTTCATACAGAACAGGCCAGGTGCATTGGCTCATGCCTGCAATCCCAGCACTTTGGGAGGCTGAGGCAGGTGGATCACCTGAGGTCAGGAGTTCAAGACCAGCCTAGCCAACAAAGTGAAACTCCGTCTCTACTAAAAATACAAAAATTAGCCAGGCATGGTGGTGTGCTCCTGTAATCCCAACTACTTGGAATGCTGAGGCAGGAGAATTCCTTAAACCCGGGAAGCATAGGTTGCAGTGAGCCGAGATTGTGCCACTGCCTCCAGCCTGGGTGACAAGTGCGAAACTCCATCTCAAAAAAAAAAAAGAAAAAGACAAAAGAGTTTATACAGAACAAATGTATTATAAATTATGGCATATATATATGTGTGTGTGTGTGTGTGTGTGTGTGTGTGTGTTATTTAACCTTTTAACCAAAATGTTGAACAATGCAATGTAATTGTACAAAAAAGTCTTATAGTAGTAAACTGGCATATGTACACAATCTATTTCTAGAATATTCCTGCTTTTGTCAATTGTAAGGATCACTTTCACACTAGCATAGTTTGAACATTCTTGCAGGAATAATTTATTTGACATCCTCTCCAAAATGTCACAACGGCCATCTGTTCTAGTCACTATAGATAAGGTACGATTTACAGTGTCATTCTATACTAGCCATTCCTCTCACCTCTTCAATCTCCGGAACGTCGTCAGCCAGGACCTCTAACAACAAGGTTTGAATGGTTTCCCCAGGGGCAAAGGTCACATTACCTGAGACAACTCGCAGGTCGCCAGTAGCAAGCTGTCCATTAATGGTGGCAACCCACTGAACAGTAACATTGCCGAGTGTCCCAGAATTTCGAATTATTGGCAGGTTTACCTTCACTGAGTTAAACTCAGGTTCCTCTACAATAACGTTAGTAATCTGAAAACCTGAAGGGTAGACAGAGCAGAGTTCACTTCAAATACAAAGTGAAACAGAGATAACAGTTAACCAAGCACCATTCTATAGTGGATTCTCTTTACCCCTAAGCAATCTAAGTAGCTATAACCCACAAAAACCAGAGTAACACGCTGTGATACAAATTGGTCTGCCCTGCCAAAATTTTCAAATTAGTTTTCACTGTGATAGAAGTAGAAACCACAAAGCCCACAGGGCTCAAGTCTATACCAGACATGAGTGACAGGTCCAGTGAGCACAGAAGCTGATTGCACAGTGCAAGCCTGCTCCAGAGGGGCAATTACTATTTAGTTCCCATGACTGACGTTATGCAGGAAAGGGAACTTGATATTGCCAGATTTCCTATTTATCAAGAAAGCCCAGAAATCCACATTTTTGTGTGAATTTCTATAAATTAAATTATTTCTCTAAAGAATTGCCTAAGACTCACAAAACACATATAGGAGCCAGGTCACACTCTAAAGCCAATAGTCTGTGACTTTTCCATATATGCTAAAAGACTGATTTAATTTCTTTTTAAAACAATCACTAACTACTGCCAATGACTGTGCACAGATGTCTTATATGTCAGTAACAGCAGTTAAGAAAGAAAACATGATCAGATCAATTCTGAGTCTCTAAAAGTAAAGAAAAGATCATTATCTATGATCTATGCATACAGACAAGTCAAAGAGAGACACAAATTAGTCTTCATACCAAATAATCCATAGGGGTCATCAGAGGCCTCAATAATAATGACTGCCTCTGTCAAAGCCCCTAGTCTGGCTCCTCCCGTTGTTTCATTCAGCAGTTGCACAAGAAAAGATTCTTCCGGTTCAGGATAGATATCATTAATGATATATATTGGCACAGCTTTACTGGTTTCCCCTTCTAGCAAGACCACATCTGATGAAGCTATACTATAATCTTCACCTGAAAAGACCAAAAGTAAAATGCTAAGGCTTCTAAAATGTGATCACAAACATTCCATATACTAGGGAAAAACTATTAGGTATCAAACTTTATGGATCTACTTGGAAATACTTTTTTGAGGATATTGACTACATTTATCCTAAGCAAGAAGACTTTTATGCCTCTCAGTAGAAAAATGGGTTTGATAATATCACAAAACAATGAAAAAGACTTCCTAGGGGTGTTCAAGTTCATTCCTTCACTTTGAGAAAGATGTATACATATTTGGTCTATTTATACATATAAATAGAGAATCATTCATTACAAGATAGCCCCTCTTAACTACAAGAAAAAAAGGTGTACTTTTAGAAGAAAGAACAGAACTAGAATTGTAATGTCACTGGAGAGATAAATTACACCATTGCACAGATAGGGGAACGCTAGCATCATCAATGATGCAGCTGGACATGAAAAGACTTTCTTGCATAGATTGAAAGCTGCTACAGAGTACTGCTCAGGATGGCAGGAGGAAAAAATAGTGGGTGGGGAAAGGAGGGGTGCTCCGTGTGAAGACTGAGAGCTAATTTCTTAGAACACTGACCAAACCCCACCATCTGTCAGTGTGTGAGGCCCTCTACAGGCAGCCAGGTACTCCTAGGAGCTACCCCAGCCTACACCAGTTAGGTATTAGATGGGCCTGGTTTATTGTCTTTTCAAGCAAGTATTATGTCCAGATGATTTATTTTTTAAAATCAAGCACAGTATCCCACCCACTCACATTCCTGTTCCTCTGAGAGCACACTAGAAAGATTCTAATTGAATAGTTCTCAGTCAAGTCTCCCTCTGGATGCTGGGACAGAACTATCAAAGTAGGCAGTCTTCTAATACATACATCTGGCAATGATGTCATTTTTTATACATGAAATAGTTAATACTAACTATTGCCTCTTCCTTGCTCTTCACAAATAAATAAGCAAGCAAGATAAAGGGATCCAGAGACAAGGCTGTTGCCAAGCACTGAAAGCATGAAGCTGCCCATTTTCCCTGCATTCCTCAGTAGTCATTTACAAGTGAATCCCTTTCAAAAATGAGGAGTACACTCAGAGAAAACCAGTGTTTTCCTCAGTTTACTTTTCACTGATTTGTGCATATCGACCTTTTAAATTCATAGATAATTTAGCCAAAACTTTTTGCTACATCTACAAGTTTAATGTCATAAATATATAAAAACTCTACCAGCACTTTGGGAGGCCGAGGTGGGCGGATCATGAGGTCACAGATCGAGACCATCCTGGCCAACATGGTAAAACCCCATCTCTACTAAAAATACAAAAATTAGGTGGGCATGGTGGCACACGCCTGTAGTCCCAGCTACCCGGGAGGCTGAGGCAGGAGAATCACTTAAACCCGGGAGGTGGACGTTGTAGTGAGCCGAGGTCACACCACTGCACTCCAGCCTAGGTGACAGAGCAAGACTCAATCTCAAAACAAAACAAAACAAAATTGTAAAATCAAGCGAGACTCCATCTCAAAAACAAACAAAAAACAAAAAATCAAACAAAAAAAAAAGACTCTAGATTTGTCCCTTGAAAAAGACACAAGAGTATTTCTAGTTTTCTAGTTGATTATCCTAATTGCAACTTCGAGAGGTTTTGTTAATCAAGGATACATGTCCCTCTGTGCATATGTCCCTCTGTAGGTACTGCTTTTTAGATGTCTTTTCTTACCAGCGATTGCAGTTATTGGCACAGCTTTAAATTTCACAGAGACATCTGCAAATGCTCCTCCTGTTCTAGTCACATTGATAATGGGTCCAACATGATTTTCTGCCACTCGGACAATTGGCGCTGAAAGCTGAAGAATTCCAAATGCATCATCATTGGCAATGATAATTAGTTGTGCAACAGTTTCTACCTTAGGCCCAAGACGTGGAGAATTTGGAACTGAAAGACAGAAGATCCAAATAGAACACAGAAAGCTATCAAAATTCTAAGAACTGGCCAAACGTCATCAAGAAATCTCAGCAAGATTCCATCAGCCAAACAGGACTCTCATTTGGGGTTTTCCCTCTACTATTTATTTAACTAATTTATTTATTTATAGAGATGGAGTCTCACTCTATCACCCAGGCTGGAGTGCTGGAGCGCAGTGATGCCATCTCGGCTCACCACAACCTCCACCTCCTGAGTTCAAGCAATTCTCCTGCCTCAGCCTCCCGAGTAGTTGGGACCACAGGCACACGCTGCCATGCCCAGCTAATTTCTTTTGTATTTTAGTAGAGCCGGGGTTTCACCATGTTGCCCAGGCTGGTCTGGAACTCCTGAGCTCAGGCAATCCACCTGCCTCGGCCTCCCAAAGTGCTAGGATGACAGGCGTGAGCCACCGCGCCCGGCCCTACTATTTATATTTAAGAATATGTATTGTTTAATATGCACCAGCATTAATCTAGACATTCAGGATTCAAAAATAAACTAAATGGAATGTCCCTGCTCTATTGTAGCTTACATTCTAGAGAAATTTTTATTACAGAATTTATAACAAAAGAACAGTTACCTACAGAAATATTTTAATATGTGTTGAAAATATTTTAATATGTGTTGAAAAGTTATCAAAAAGGAAAAAATCATTAGAGTATAATTAATCATCACTTTACATAATATTGCAACAGATAACGATGAAATCTACAGAATGATGCTCTTCTAATTAGTTCACTATGCAATTAAAACAAAACAGCATTTCAGTTACAAGACTGAGAAGGAAACTAATTTAGTTCCTTGACCTCAAAAACCAGCCACAAATCATCATACTCTAAATTACTGCCTCTTTAACCGCTTGGCTTTCTTCCCTGACAAACCTGTTCTGCATTGCCCATCCTTAATTAATATTGTCACTGAACTACTTTGTTCCTATGGGCTGAAGTCCTCCTACCTCAAAATTCATATGTTTGAATCCTAATCCCTGTGGTGATAGTATTAAGAGGTGGAGCCCTTGAAAGTGATTAGGTTAAGGAGGTGAGACCCTTGTAAACAGGGTCAGTGCCCATGTAAAAGAGGCCTGAGAGAGACAGAGACCCCACAACCCTCCACAAGACCCAGGAAGCAGACTCTCACCAGACACTGAATCTGCTGGCACCTTAATCGTGGCACTTCCCAGTCTCCAGAACTATAAGGAAAAATTTCTGTTGTTTCTAAGCCAACCAGTTTATGGCAGTTTGTTACAGCAACCCCAGTGGACGAATCCACTCATCCAGAAATCAGAGTCAGCCTCAAGACTACATCAACCCTGTCATAATAGAGTGTGCTAGATAATTTTAAAGTTCCCGTCCTACTTTCTACTGACTTTTAAAACATAATCTCGAAGAAAAAATGTGTCTGGCTTCCAGTTGCCTTACAGGTAAACTGTTGAAAGAGGACACTTTCAAAGTTAGAGTTTACTATTTTTTTATAGAATTCTCTATTAAATAAAATTTAAAATTGATTGTTTCAGGATTCTGATGGCTAATAATAATAACACACTAAGGGATACTTACTTGAACGACTCTGTACTTTTGCCACTAAAGTAGAGTTGAGTAGTTCGATAAAGACAGATTCGGACCTTTCTGGCTCATCATCATCCAAAATTGAAATAGCTATTGTTGCCTCACTCTGATTAGCTCGAAAAAGAGCAAATCCAGAAGCTGGTATATAGTCTCTTCCTTGAGTTGCTCTCGCTAAATTAGGCGGAAAATAAGGTGGTTTTTCCATATCATCTAGTGTTGCATATGAGACAAGGACTTTTCCCATGAGGCCTTTCAACCTTATTATTGATAGTGTGATGTTCTGGGTTGCTTCCTCGACTTTAACAGGTCTGTTTTTCTCAGAAAAAATGAATACCCCATGTGGATCATCACTAGCCAAAACTGTTAATGTGGCATTAACATGAGCTCCCAAAGAACCACTGGAAACACTAAGGATTGACACAGAGAATGCCTTATCCAGTTCTGGGTCTTCGTCAGGCAGTATCTCCACAGTGATATTGGCGCTGGTCTGCCCAATCTCAAATGTGATGTTGCCAGAGGTGAAGGCAAGATCACCATCAGGATCAGAGTCTATGTTCCAATGCAAAGTCACTGGAGACAGAGTTCCATGATGTCTTATAACCTACAAAATATTTAATATTAAAATCTATTAAAAGAGAGATTAAAGCCAGTTACTTAGAGGCTTACAAATACACTAATGATAGCAGCACAATTTTATTTTATATAAGTTCTTCTACAGACTACAAGACTGCTGCAGGCAGGGGTCATATACTATTCATCTTTTAAGGCCCACAGAGAGTCTTATAAATGGAGGATATTTAAAAAGTGACTGTGCCGAGTGCAGTGGCACATGCCTATAGTCCCAGTTATTCAGGAGACAGAGACAGGAGGGTTACTGAAGCCCAGAACTTCAAGGTTACAGTCAGCTATGATGGTGCCACCACACTTCAGTCTGGAAAACACAGCAAGACTCTATCTCTTAAAAAATAAATAAATAAAAAACAGTTGAAATAAAAATTTCAAAGCGATCGTTGCATGAAAGTATACATTGACGAAAAAATGTAGCTTCTATTCAAATTATAACTATCTTTTGTGTATCTTTTATTTTATCCCCAACAAATCAAATGTGATTAACAATGAATTACATTTAGGCACACTCATAAAAGTTTTCACAATCGCTGCAAAAATGGTATATATTTCATTGCAAGTTATATATAAATGGTGTTTTCTGAAAAGTGAGCTGTAAAACTCATTTTAAAACAAATCACATTTACTTTTATCTTCAATATATTATGCAAACAAACTCACCAAAAAACATATTTGACCAAAAGTATAAGAAAATACATTTAAGAAGGAAGATATGCTTCTGTCAATAACATGTTAACAATGAAAAGCCTAAAAATTTATATGTTAACAATGAAAAGCTTAAAAATGTATCCAAGTAAATCCCAACTAAGAGTAATTTTTATTTGTTCTTGAAATATGATGGTTACATCAAAATGAAATTAGAGACAGTAATTTTATAAAAGTTGATCCTTTCCCTTAAGGCTTTTTTTTAATCTTTCCTGAGTCATTAGTTATCCTTTCTAAGGTTGTTCAATTTATCGCACAATAGTTTATTGAAAATCTGCCATAGTAGTACAGAAGGGTATGTTTGAGTGATATTTCTTCATTATTCATATGGAAGCTGAGCAAGTAGCTAGTCGCTGTGAGTCACTGAACAAAGAATCCTTCTTAATTTCTACTGGAACAAAGCAGAGTAGCCATTCAAACACACACATATATCATATAGAGTTATTATTATTGCCAGTTCACCCATGTTTTAGATTGTCTTTCCTTATGGGAGAGAGACAGGATAGGACTGCACTTCATCCACTGACATTAGGCACAGCCAGGAGACCTGCTTTGACCAAGGAAGTTAAGCAGAAATGACGTAAATCACTTCCAGAAAGAAGCTATAAAAACTGGTATGCTGTTCTTCACATCCACATTTCCCTCCACCAAGAAGATAAAAGCACCTGCTGAGATATAGCCGTGGTACCTAAAGTGTCTAATAATCAGAGCCCCTTGCTAACTTAAGTTGGACATATATATACTGTGAATGAAAAACAAATCTTTTCCAGCACTTTGAGAGGCCAAGGCGAGTGGATCACCTGAGGTTGGGAGTTTTAGACCAGCATGACCAACATGGAGAAACCCTGTCTCTACTAAAAATACAAAATCAGCCGGGCGTGGTGGTGCATGCCTGTAATCCCTGCTACTTGGGAGGCTAAGGTAGGAGAATCGCTTGAACCCAGGAGGTGCAGGTTGTGGTGAGCTGAGATCGCGCCATTGCACTCCACTGGGCAACAAGAGTGAAACTCCGTCTCCAAAAAAGAAAAAAAAAAAAAGAAAGAAAAACAAAAACAAATCTTTCTTGTATCAGCCATTGATATTTTACAGATGTTTGTTACCACAGCCCATCTGAACAAACACAAAAATCTATGTAAGATAAGTACTTGTAGTACAGCTCCATTATATTCCTTAAAGGGTCAAGGATCCTCAGAATTAAACAATGACTCCATGTGCAACACTAAAGACAAAAATAAATGCCAAATCACTGTTCGATCACCAATTTGTATTGCCTGTGCCAACAGGCTCATTCCCCTCGGCCTACACAAAAAAAGGAAAACATAAAACACACTTTCATAACATAGTACAGTTTTTAAAACAACAGAAAATATCTAGGAATGAAGGAAGAAAAGGTACTCACGTTTAATATAACAGTGCTATACCCATCTTCTGGTTCAGTTCCACTGACAAAGAGTGACTCAGGGCTAAATTCAAATACGCCATGAGCATGGTCAGAGGCTGCAATTGTCACTAGAATTTGGGAAGCCACTCCTCGACTGGCTGCATGAACAAGTTCCAACAAATAGAAAAAAAAATGTTAATGAGTAATTTACAAACCAAAGGAAAAGCCAAGGAACAACTTTCTGAAAAGAGTCCGTACATTCATTGAGTACATTCTAATTTGTTTTAGAAAGAAAGGCAGACACAAATGGGTGCCACACATATTCATGCTTTTATGACCTTTCTCTACTTTGGCACCAACGTGATGTACAAGTGCTGCATAAGCACTTGGAGATGAATAAGGAAAACTTGTTTTTCTTTTTCTTCTCTATGAAAGAGAACATTCTTCCACACTGAGTATATGAGGAAGGTCTCCCACGACCTTTGCTGACCTCAAAAGAACTTGAGCCAAAATGACTCTTACCTTCATGAAATAATAAGTAGTTTCCCTATGATTTTAGTCATTCTGGCTGAACAGATTCTTGGTTTCCAATGTGCATGAATTCTAGGCCTATTTTTTCATCATGGGATGATGCTATAAATCTCTCTCTCCTGATCCTAAATAGTCCCATTATGCAGCTAAAAAGATGCCAAGATCTAAAGCAGCATTTAATTTTTTCCTAAAAAGACTGTTCAAATTTTATGTTGCATTAATGTCTGCAGACTAGAAAATGAACAATTCTAAAAGTAATAGAGTAATTAACTACAGAGGTTGCATTAGGCATTGATGGAAGATAGGAATGAAGGGGGTGAAATCATTGAGTTCTGACACTAAAATATAAAATCTGACATTGTGAAAAAAGAAGGATTTGAGGATTAGAAAATGCTCTTCTTCAAGAAACAAATATTCTAAGTATGCTTTTCACATATGAAAAAATATTTGAGGTAAAAAGCTGAATCATGTTTGTATATAAATCTACTTCAAAAGGCATCCTCTTTTCAATATCACCCTCATTAATTGCCAACTATCCTTCCATTTATTTTCCTCCTAATTTCTTTTTCCCATTTGTTTTTTTCTTTCTTTTTTTTTTTTCTTTGAGAACAGAGTCTTGCTCTGCCACCCAGCCTGGAGTGCAGTGATGCAATCTTGGTTCACTCAACCTCCACCTCCTGGGTTCCAGAGATTCTTTTGCCTCAGCCTCCCGAATAACTGTTATTACAGGTACATGCCACCACACCTGGCTAATTTTTGTATTTTTAGTAGAAACAGGGTTTCATTATGTTGGTCAGGCTGGTCTTGAACTCCTGAGCTCAGGAGATCAGCCCGCCTTGGCCTCCAAAAGTGCTGGGATTACTCCCCATTTGTTTTGATTAAATTTTACATATAACAATTCATAGTTCTTTTTGTACAGAGAATAAGTGTGATGTATTTAAAATGAAAATACAAATTTTCTATTGACCTCTTTTTAGGTATTTGACGCTATGTAAAATGTTTCCAAACAATCATTTTTACCAATGACATTCAAGTGAAATTTCTATCACAATTAGAATCAGGAAACTGCATTACGTTCATACAGGAAGGAGAGTCTGGGTTTTGGAAGCAGACAAGGATGTGATTCTGACTTGATCCCTTTCTAGCTGGGTGACTACAACATGAAGTAAATTATACTTCATAAGTTGCTGTGACAGTTAATGAGACAAAATATGTAAAGGACCTACACATAGTAGGTGTCAATAAGTGGTCAGTATTCTCTCTAAAACGAGAAGTTAAAATAAAAATGTATAATAGTAAAGGACCTTAGAAAAGCTGCTTACCATGTTTGTGAATAGTTGGAAGGAGGAATTCCATGTCCCCATCACCACTACCACTTCCATCAACCCTAAAGAGTTCAGCTACTTCACAAGGAGACACAGAGACACAACCCACACAACACACATTGACACAATGAGAAAATTGAGAGGTCTTAAAACATATCAAGCAAAGAGGAAAATGCAGTAGTATTAACCCAATAACATGCTTTCTTCCACACGAAACGGATCATTTTAAATAGCAAAATTATAGCACCAGTCAAGCTATCAAATTATCAAAATTTCATTCACAGTTTCATGAAATACTCCATGTAGACTGTAATTGTTACTTCCCATTTCTGCCAATCTAGTATTATTTTTAAATTTTCACTTTTTTTGCAGCAATGTAAATTATTTTCTAATATCTTAGATATTTAAAATATATTTATCTGATTATGTAATCATACGCTTAGGCCTAATATGCCTATGATAACCACCTCACCATTTGCAACAACCAGTTCAATATTGGGAAATGCATCTAGCCTTTCCTTCTATCCACACATTCAAATCCCCACCACAATTATTTACCATTCTCAAACTTGATCACCCTCTGGCCACCGGCATTGTGGAAAGAGTCCTAGACAAGCCATCTAAAAATTCTGCTTTCCTGGTTGTGAAAGATGCCAGCTGTAAAAATTTCAGCAAGTCACAAAACTTCTTGGTATCTCAGTCTCCTCACCTATGAAAGGTGCTGTCTTTTATAGATATGTTGTTGCTATGGTTTGAATGTGTTCCCCA
The DNA here is from genome assembly GCF_003255815.1 of Theropithecus gelada. Lineage (NCBI taxonomy): Eukaryota > Metazoa > Chordata > Mammalia > Primates > Cercopithecidae > Theropithecus > Theropithecus gelada. The sequence goes on along the minus strand of NC_037673.1, from coordinate 86,144,297 downwards.
AAGTTCACATGTTGGAAATTTAATCATAAATGCAACCATGTTGAGAATTGGGAACTTTAAGGGGTGATCAGGTCATGACACCTCTGCCCTCATGAATAAATTAATGTTGCTATCCCAGGAGTGGGTTCATTATTGCAAGGATGGATTTCTTGTAAAAGCAAGTTCAGCCCTCTCTTGCCCTCTCATATGCATTCTCTGACCATGTGGAGCCTTCCACTACATTATGATGTATCAAGAATGCCCTACAAGATGCAGTCCCCCAATATTGGACTTTCCAGCCTCGAGAACCACAGCCATGTAAACTTCTATTGCTTACACATTGCCCAGTCTGTGGTATTGTGTTACAGCAGCACGAAATGGACTAAAGAGTTGTAAAGATCAAATAAAATAATGGAAAATAAATAATATTATAAAAATATAAAATATAAAGTACTTTGGCAATAATAAAGAGAAAATGGTTATACCTTCCCCTCTAATACATCTTGTACCCCAACCATTATTTTACCAAATGTTTGCAAACAAAGAAGATAGGAAGGGCAGTGATGATAACAATAGAAGAAAAGGAGAGTAAAAATAGCAAAGCCACATCCATACATATATGCTTCTACCAATATCCTTGATTGACATGCTAGTTTAAGATCTGCCCTCTCTTATCCTTTTGCCCTGTGTTTTTGCCTGTCAATAAGACTGGGATATACCAGACATGAGAATGTATGGCACGAGGAACCTGAAGTCATCACACAGATCCAAAAGGCAAAATGGATTTCCAGCAAATATCTGGTACATGGCTTTGCCCCCACATTATCCAGAAGTCATAAAAAAAGAAGTTCAACACCATATATACTTTGGCTAGTGTAAGATGTCTATTCAGGTTGTGGCTACCTTATGTAGAATCATCAGTTTCATCAGTTTTATAGTTAAAAAGCATGAAATAAGTCCTTGACTCTCCAAAGAATTTAGCTCTATAAGCTACTTGACATGTTAGACAGTCCCTACATATGAGTCCAGGAGCAGAGGTCATTGTATAAATTCCTTTTCCTCCAATCCCAACTCACTGAGGGATAAATCAGATCTCTGCCACTATTGCTTCCTACGAAACTGCAAGGTTGGTTTTCTAGTGAGTATTCAAGTCCAATTAATATATAACAATGCATATTCTAGAGATATGGGGAGAAGTTTCTCAATAATACAACAAGTATCACTATAAGTAGTCATATAATCACAAGTATTTGTATCATCTCAATAACATCTCATGTACAATTACTAATCAGTATTAGCTAATGGTGACTAACATTTTCTCTTTCTGTTACATAAGGATTTTTAGCTATAAGGGATACAAAGGGCAACTTTTCAAACATTTTATAGTAACCTTTTTAGTAATGCAAATAGTGATTTGGAGATGCAAGGACTTGTCTCTGGAAGACAAGAAAAGCTGGTATTTTTATATGCCACCTACTAGACAGCACATTTCTACTGTTTTATGCATTCAACCAAGCTCAACACTGCTTAACCATTTCCCTGCTCCCAAATACTGGCTTGGTCTCCTTGCTCTCACCTGAGATTTGGGAACATAGGAAAGAAAAAATTTTGCATATTTACCCCAAATACCGACTTTATATATAAAGACAATTTTAATATCTCAGTCATACCAATTTTTCCTTTGGATGGCTTATATACTATAGCTTTCTTCATCAAAATAATAAATAATAATAATGAGATAATGATACCAGGTTTTGTAATGAAAGGGACTGTTCTGATGAACACCATATCATCTCTCAATTTCTTGTACTTATAAAGGTAATACAATGCATATCGTACGTATTCCATAACACTCCCAGTAGCACCTGATAAACACATTAACACTTTTGCAAAGAAGTATTGCATCTAATTGGGATACATATTATCAATAGCCTCACTTAGTACAGATGAGTTTTGTCATGAAATAAGTTTGATTCCAATAACCCTTGATAATCAGAGCTTTCTGAAAAGCAGAACTGAAGTTAAGGCATTGTTGACTTCTTTTATTAATAATCAACTGATAATAGATCATCCAAAAGGACTAGATTTTACAGTGTTATATCTGTAGATTGACCTAGCAGAGCTATAGCAAAAAACGGAAAAGAGAGAGATGATCTTATGGGAACCTACCATGAATGAAACCTGTAATTTGGTGACTTAGTACACTTACACGTTTCATTCTAAAAGTATCTCTCTTCTAGTAAAATATCAGTGGGTAATAATAAGCGGGAAAAAAAACAGCACAAACACGCTGTCCATATAATAAACAGAGATATTACTCAGAATTAACCAAACTTCATAGCGAAAGTATATCAATGTGAAACTATGAGTTGAATATTAATTTATAAGACTAATACTAAAAGTGTATGTAAACAGGAGGATTTTCTTTTTACCAAGAAAGGAATTATCAATCAAAAATGATTCATATAGATTATATTACCACATATATTATGGTATACATTATCATGTATCTTAAGCAATTATTAACTTTCAGGCTGCCTCCTCCAAAAACTAATAATTTATTCATTTATTTAAGTAAGATTAATTCAAAGGAACATACTTCCCTAAAGGAATCTACTGTCATCAGCATGGGGAGACAAGCAAATATTTAATATTTTTGCATCACCAGCCTTACCTCCTCCTTCCAAATTTAACAACTCAACTTTAAAAGATTTTTCCAGTTCAGGAATAGAATTATCAGTGATGTTCACAGAAATGTATTTATATCTTTCTCCTGGTTGAAATTCTAATGTGCCAGCAACATTCTGAAATATAAAAGATTGATCCGTTAGATTACAATCATTCTGTATACGAATAGATTACAATCATTCTGTATACGAATTTGTAAAATCAGAATGTTTGTTATATCCCAAATTATTATAAATACTAAGAAGACAAGTAAAACACAAAATTGAAAACACTTCAGTGTGTATGAATAGTGTTCAACGTAAATTCTAAATAAATATTCTCCAATTAGATAAAGTAGATTATTTCTTTTTTTCTCTTTTTTATTTTATTTTATTTTTTAGAGACAGAGTCTCACAATGTCACCAACGCTGGAGCTCAGTGATGGGATCATAGCTCACTGCAGCCTTGAACTCCCAGGCTCAAGCAATCCTCCTACCTCAGCCGCCAGAGTAGCTAGGACAACAGGTATGCACCACCACACCCAGCTAATTTTTTTTTTTCTGTTTTTGTAGAGAAAGTGACTTGCTACGTTGCCCACGCTGGTCAACAACTCTTGGCCTCAAGCAATCCTCTCACCTTGGCCTCGCAAAGCGCTAGGATTACAGGCATGAGTCACCATGTTCCAGGTACAGTGTAAATCCTTTCCAGAGAAGGATTATGTCTGTTTTACAAGTGCAAATACAACTTCAAAAGGACTCAGTGAATTACCTGGTAATCCTCAGGACTGAATGCTGTCAAGGACACTGTTCTAAATTCCGCAGTCACCCTTCCCAGAAGTCCCTGTGCACGGATGACCAATAACCTGATTTCTCCATCTTCCTCCTGCACGGTGATATGTGGAACACTGCTTGCAGGCAGGGTCATTGTGTCCTCAGGCTGAGGAGGCAGCCCTGTGGAGAACTGCAGCAAGCCTAGTGGAGACAAAGGGGCCAGGGCATTCTCCCAATGAATTGTGCAAGAATTTCTTATTCAATTAAAGCGATCTTACACGATTATTTTGATCACCAGGCCAAAAATCTGAGGGCCTTTATTTAGAAAATATTTTAGCAAAGATTTAACTAACATGCTTTTGACACAGAATATATTTATAAGCTTTCAGAATAATGAAAGTTAAATTGTTAATTTTCCATGTCTCTACTCAAAGAAAGCTTTTCTTCCCACAGCAGCATCAATAGCAGGAACATTGATAGCATTTTAAAATATATATTTTCTAACTTTTACTCATATTTTATTCGAATCTCCAGAAATCATTCTAGAACAAACAGGTTAAGTGGCACCTTAAAGGAGTTGCAACACTTAAAAACAAACAAATCAACAAACAAATAAAACCTAACTATGAAAACTAAAGGTGACGAGTCTCTCAAGATTTCTACCCAAACCTTTTAACAGATGTTCTTGATTCATTCCTGTAGAAGAAATACTATTTTTCAATACAGAAAACATTCTCAATTTACTAGGACAGACATCTGTGATAGTTCCCCAGTAGAAGAAATTGTCACTATTTAGTATAAGACAAAAAGAAATTAATATAAAGAGTGATAGCTTCACTTCTTGAAGCTTAATAAAATATGAATTACAAAGTTTTTCACTTACGTGTTAACAAATCACCATAGGATAATTAATAAAGAAATTTGATAGCTATGAACAGAAATAATTTGTTCCATTTTAATAATTGGGCAAAAACTTTTCAAAATACACTATTGAAGTATGGAAACTGACCTTTATATATTCTCTCATAAACAATGTCCCTCAAAATGGCAGCATACAAGTTAAAGAGTTTAGAAATCAGGAGGTCGAAGGCATTCTACTTCTATCATTTGCAAAAAGTGCCTTAAGAAGTTCTTAACAAAACTAAGTACACCCAGAGAAGAGAAGATTTTTCTTGCAAAAGGAGCAGGTTACCATATGGATGATCACTAGCTTTGATGGTGATATCGGTCGTTTCCTTTGCAGGATCTATGCTTGCACCACTGGTAGGAGTTGAGCCTAGCTTCCCATCTCCAGGAATTGCAGAAACCAACGTCACACGGAAATACTCATTAAGTTCAGGAATATCATCATCAAGGACATATATATTCAGAACCTATAAATATAAATATCCAGAGGCACTAAGCAATGAGGCATTTAGAAATTACTTACCAGAAGAAAATTCAAAAGGCAACTAAATTATATTTAAATGAAGTTACCACTTAAGACTTATTTCTGCATAAATTTAAACATTAAAACATTGTATGTGTGTGTGCATATGTGTGTATACAAACATATACAGAGAAAGAGAAGTCTGAAGAGATTAATTCCTTTAAAATAATGGGTGCTGCTATAGTCTGAATGTCTTGTCCTCCCGCCCCCCAAATTCCCATGTTAAAATCTAATCCCCTAAGTAGTGTTATTAAAAGGTGGGGTTTTCAGGAGGTGTTGAGGGCTTGAGGATAGAGCCCTCATGAACGAATTAGTGTTGAGGGAGCTTGTTCGCCCCTTCCACCGTGAGGAGGGCATATTGAGAAGGCACCATATCTTTGAAGCAGAGTAAGCCCTCACCAGACACAGAATCTACAGGCACCCTGCTCTCAGACTTCCCAGTCTCCAAAACTGTGAGCAGTAACTTTTTGTTCTTTATAAGTTACTCAGTCTAAGGTATGTTGTTATAACAGTCCCAACAGACTAAGGCAGGTGCTGAGCAGTAGCATTTTCTGACAGTAGCCTATACATGTATCAATATCACATCATATATGATACGTTGATTTACCAATATAATATCATATATTTTTTGTACCAAAGACCATGGTATTACCAACATCAGGTAGAGACTTCCCAATTAAGAAACTGCAAGTTCTATGATGAGATGTGATAGGATAAGAAGCAAGGGCAATGTACCTGTGTCTAGTGTCTGCCTAAGGAGCGCCTGACGTGCTCAGGAGCAGTATTTTAGAAAGTAGATTCATAATAGGCCTTAGGAGTCCAGCACAAGCAATTAATCCAAAAAAGGTTATAAAAGGAATAGGAATAACTCAGCCATGCTCTACAAAATTTAACTCAAAATTTAAAGTGAAAAAACAATTTCTCCTTTCTTTATTAATCAAACAAACATGTTTCGACATATGCAGTATGCTGGGGTTAGACCCCACTCCTGATGTATCACAGGAGACAGGTCTATAGGAAATCACTTAAAACCCAATGCGAAAATATCATGATAGAGTTCTGTACAAAATAAAGTGATGAAGAAACTAATTCTACCTGGTAAGGTTTTACAGCAGATGTGTTTGAAGCAAATTCTGATTGATCACTTACAGTTGTAAATAATAATGGGAAAGGACACTCCAAACAAAAGACACAATACTGACAAAGGCAAGGAGACATGAAAGAACACGGCATCTGCAATCAGATCACCAGTCAAGAGGAAAACATGAGGCTGAATGAATAATCAGGAGCCAAATCATAGGGATCTTTTATGCTATCATAAAGCACTTGGACTTCATTCCATAGAAAGTGGAGATAAATTGAAGAATCATAAGCAGAGGACTGACCAAATTAGCATTCTGCTTTAGAATAAGTACCATGGCAGAATAAACAGAGTGCACAAAACAAAAAAGGATGCAAGAGGATAAGTTAGGAGGTGACTGACCAGAAATGATAAAATTCTGAACTAATACAGTAACAAAAGAGATGTGGAAAAATTGTTAGATTTGAAATTTGTCTAGAGAGAGAAGATGCAGGCCTGATGAGGCACTTAACATGGAGAGTAAGAAATAGAGAGGCTATGTAAGTAAGAATGGTGACTTCCTGGTTTCTCCCAGAAAAGAGTGACAACTGTCTGAAAACAAACTCTAAATCCAAATATAGTCTCCAGAATACTAATCATTGGTCCTAAAAACACCTGGAGAGGTTTTTTTTTTTTTTTTTTTTTTTTAATGTTCTTTTTCTAGAGATTTTGATTCACTAGATCTGAGTTCAAACTTAAATTTGGCTTTTAATGTACATTTTAATCGTATTTTAAATTAAGGAGTAATACATGACACATGTGCTCAGAGAAGCGCAAAAATAACATGTACTACCTAAATCATAGAATTCATGAACTAAGGGAAAAAGAAATTGTTAACTTAGGTAATCAAATATATATGAGACAAGGTCTGGCTCTGTTTCCCAGGTTGGAGTGCACTGGTTTGATCACAGCTCACTGCAGCCTCAACCTCCCAGGACCAAGTTATCCTTCCACCTCAGCCCCCAAGTAGTTTACGCTACAGGTGCACACCACCATGTCCAGTCAAAATACTTTATATGATACTCGACTGGAACATTTAGAACTGTTTTAATTACTAAATTTGATTAACTCGTATCTCTTTCAAAATGTATATAAATTTAATTTTTAAAACAATGGTAAAGTACTAGTAAAACCTTTATCATGGGCCTGTCCGCAGACTAGTATCAAGGAACTTTTGCTGTTACACTATTTAATTTGCTTCCTTATTCCACCAAATTATAGAAATTTGGTCACTTTTCCTTAGCTTTTATTCTTTAGATCTTAACATTTTAAACTTTCCCTCAATTTTTTTTAATCCAACTAACTTCTAAATCCCTCAAAAGTGTCCTCAAAAATTACTTATTATTTACAAACCTTAACTTAGTTTGCTATGTATCCCTGATGACTTATGAGAGATTTATATTTTAATGTAAAAATTATATTGACATGCATATTCCAACATAATCAATACTTAAATATTCTGATACAGGAGAAAGCCTCATCCCAATCTCACTTATAAAAAGTATCATTTATTTATGGAGTATATATTCAGACATGTGACTCTTGTTCATGGAAAGTTTTTTTTTTATGAAACTGAGGTCACCTTTACTCTTGAAATATATATTTAAAAAACCCTCATCTCTCCAAGTTTAATGCAAATAAAACGAGATTACAATTATAAGAATTTCTCACTGGCTGATTAGAAGACTACCATTAAGAATTCTGGGCCGGGCGCGGTGGCTCAAGCCTGTAATCCCAGCACTTTGGGAGGCCGAGATGGGCGGATCACGAGGTCAGCAGATCGAGACCATCCTGGCGAACACAGTGAAACCCCGTCTCTACTAAGAAATACAAAAAATAGCCGGGCGAGATGGCGGGCGCCTGTAGTCCCAGCTACTCGGGAGGCTGAGGCAGGAGAATGGCATGAACCCGGGAGGCGGAGCTTGCAGTGAGCTGAGATCCGGCCACTGCACTCCAGCCTGGGCTACAGAGCGAGACACCGTCTCAAAAAAAAAAAAAAAAAAAAAAAAAGAATTCTGGGCTGGGCGCGGTGGCTCACACCCGTAATCCCAGCACTTTGGGAGGCCGAGGCGGGCGGATCACTTGAGGTCGGGAGTTTGAGACCAGCCTGAGAAACATGGAGAAACTCCGTCTCTACTGAAAATACAAAATTAGCCAGGCATGGTGGCGCATGCCTGTAATCCCAGCTACTTGGGAGGCTGAGGCAAGAGAATCACTTGAACCCAGGAGGCGGAGGTTGCAGTGAGCCGAGATCATGCCATTGCACAACAAGAGTGAAACTCTGTCTCAAAAAAAAAAACAAAAAAAGAATTCCTGTGATTTCCCATCATTCTCAGCAAAATATCACAAGGACGGAAAGCCAAACACCACATGTTCTCACTCACAAATGGGAGTTTAACAATGAGAACACATGGACACAGGGAGGGGAACATCACACACTGGGGCCTGTTGTAGGATAGCGTTAGGAGAAATACCTAATATAAATGACAAGTTGATGGATGCGGCAAACCAACATGATACATGTATACATATGTAACAAACCTCCACGTTGTGCACATGTACCCTAGAACTTAAAGTATAATAATAATAATAAAAGAATTCTGTGGGTTCCCAGTGCATCAGTAATAACAAAAAATCCATAGAAATACATCTTTCAGTTATACAATTTTTATTATATTGGGATTCATAAACAAAACAGAAACACACATTATTCAAAATTATTAATTTTTCTTTCGCATAAATACAAAAATATTTTATACCATGATGTATACCTAACAATCTAAATATTTTAAATTGCTTACACAACAAGAAGCTGCAAAGAAATTACAGAACAAACATGTCAGGGAAAGCTTTCCGGGAGGCTTTCAAAGGAACAAAAAAGGTAGGGTTTACCTCTGATCTCTGCCAAGGAAGGAATGTGATAGTTCCACTGGCATTAGCAAAGTCATCAACAAGGTAATTAATGCCATCAGTTTCAATCTGTGAGATGGTGTAAAATACATGCACATAATCCAGAGCTCCTCTGGTTCTCTCAACCACACAAGAAATGGTTGATCCCTCCTCTGCAATCTGAAATGTAAATTATTAATAAGTGCACAGCAATTCAAATCAGTGACAAAATTACAATGCTTTAATGAAATCCTTTTACCATAAACTTAATTCTACAACTTTCTACCTCTCTAAAAGGGACTAAAGAGGCCTGTGCATTCCCCCAGATGAACTTTGACTGCTAAGACATATTTACAATCATTCATTTTCTCCCATTCCTTTATAGAGATAAAGGAAAAAGAATTTTAATCTCTGAACTGCACAAGTAATTCATTCGTTGATGTCTCTGTGTTCCAACCACCGTGCCATATGGTATGGTTGCAAAATATTTTTTAATGTGTAGTCCTTTCTCTGGATAAGTATAATTCTAAACAGAAAGACAAACTTGCAATTTTATAATGGGCTCAGCACAGACAGACCAAATAAGGGTGGGGGTTCGGGGTAGGGGGAGGAACATGACATCAGGGAGAACTTTCTAGGCACAGACATAAGAAGCAATATAGTATATTTGGTGGTATCATTTTGGCAGGGGTGCATGAAGTGCCAAATAGGGAGAGCCTTGAGAAGTGCCTAGTATGGGAACAACAGTCAGATCAAAGAAGGTATCTTATGCCATGCTTAATATATTTGTTGGTGTTTTTACCATATAAACCTAGAGGTGTTTTTTTCAAGTGGAAAATTTTTTATCTAAACACTTAAGATAATTCTTAAAAACTCTATGGTGGAAGCAGTTGGAATATCATTTAGAGTAAGGCCTTCCTACTGTCAAATCCTCAGCTTCTCAATTCAATTTTATTTTTATGTTAGCAAATATATAATTTGGAGAAAAAAGAACCAAAAATGAATACAGATAAAAATACAAGTTTTAATATATAGAATGTCATTCTGTATTTTTCATAGGAACCATAAGCATCTCTGATCAGCATAAGATAGAGCCATTTTGGTGCTGACATTTTGGAGAGGACAGATTTGGGATTTGTCTACAAATCGACAATAGTCAAAAGTTATCAATGAATGTGGAGTCACCAGGAGACGTTCCAGCAAATCCTCTGAGTTTCACTGAGCAGCACAGCAACCCAGGTGTTCTCATGGTAAAGAGGATCAAGTACACCTGGGGCAACATTCTAACTCTTTTATTTGCCTGCTGGTCCATGGGCATGAGAGGCCCAAAACAAGCAGGTGATAGGTCAGTGGTGCCCTCAGGTGTCTCCTAGCAGGCACATTCTTCCCCCAGCCCCACTGCCAGAACCAGAACTTCTAATCCAGTGGAGCCTAAAGTGGGAAACAAATTCAGGCAGCAGGTCACTAAAAGTAGTAGAGACAGGGGTCAGTCTCACTTCTACCTCCTGTTTCCTGAGCCTGTGTATTCTAGTTATTGGGGACACAGAAACAGATACCAGTCATTGAATGCATATACTGCATCCTGGAGGACAATACTTCAACCTTCCAAGAAGCTGTCCTTAAGCCAGCACCATGGCTAGGTCTTCAGCAGGCCATTCAATTGTATGAGGCCAGTTACTTCAGGTAACGTGGTATATGGTGAGGCCAGTGAATCAGTCCTATGACTACGTACCCATTGCTACACCTCCTTCATATTAGTCCTTTTGAGGCCATGTGATGCAGGTCTCCATGTGGTTAAAGCTGGCATTCTTTATGCCTTCAGATGATGGTGCTTGTATTAGGATGTAGTAGGAGGCTAAAGTAAATACATTAGCTAAAGTATTAACTCCAGTAAGAATGAACTGTTGTTTCCTTTGAAGTGATAAATATAGTCTGGTTGGGATCAATGTACCAGTAAATGGTTTATTGAGAAGTGCTTAGCTTTGGTATCTGCTGCTCACTGTTTGGACATTCAGCAACCACCACTTGCTACATTAGTCTTGGTAAGAGGGAGCTCATGCTGTCAGACCTATGCATAACCTCCATCCCTGCCATCATGCTGTTAATGGCACTGTGGTGACAAAGGAGAGTCTGGCCGATATGCAATGGTGCCTTACTCTGATTTCACGGTTAAGAACCTTTTGGGAAACACCCCCTCATATTCAGTGTTGACTCCTGGCAATCTATTCACATGACTCCTCCCCAAACATCTTTGTCTCTAGTCTTGATTCTTCCAAGCACCTAACCAATCAACTACACCACGAACACTGCTCAGGGTTGAATGTAGCTTCATACTTCAGGCCATTTCTCCAATCACAAAAGATGAATGGCTAAGTGGATGGTTTACGGCTCTGCCCTCTGACCTTAAGAAACACCTCTGATTAGAGCACTAGAGAGGCATCAGCCCACTTACAGCAAGTAGCAACATATGAAGCCCAGGCATCTGTGAAATGGGCTTGACTTTCCTACTGTATGAGTCAGACACAGGTTTTGGGTAAGAACCAAAGGACTTAAAATATGTCTAATTTGAAGTGTCTATGAAATAAACATACTAGAAATGCATCAAGTTGTAACTAAAGAAATGGGTCTGATATTTTAGAGAAAAGATGAGCTTGACATCATAAATTTGGAAGTTAACAATATATAAATGATATTTAAAGCCATATAAAATCGGTGGATAAATATATAATTATACAAATGGTATTTGAAAACCAGTTGCGAGAACAGGGGGAGTGTAGATGGAGAGGAGAAGAGGACCAACTACATTCAATTCTGCTATAACCCTTATTTTGAAATCATGAAATTGTTCCAATGCAATTGATAACATATTAAGGAACAATTTGAAAACAGCTGCAACTTGCATTTGCTTGTAAGTGCTATTTCATCCATAAGAAACGTGATGGACACAGAAAATTGTGCCCACCTGAAACAAGCCACAAACCTCAAACACATACCTCCAACAACTACCAGCTACTCAGTTCAACATCTGTGTTACTAGCCACACTTAACCACATCTAGTGTTATAATTTTCCTCCAATTTTAGATAATGCTCATTCTATCATTTCACAATGACACACAAGCTGCACTCCTTCTGATGCCCACTTCTACAAATAAACTTAAAGTTTTTAAATTAATATGTCATATTTATTGTGTTTTATAAGTATTAAATACTTAGTGTGCACATTTTTATCAGGTCCCTATTTTTTTTGAGTGTCAATGACCAAGTTCTTGAGCAGTGTTTTCCTAACCCCATCTTTTCCATAAGTTCGGTGTTTCTCATTATGCATCTGGCAAAGTGTGATGATTTTTAAGAATCCATCCATCATGTCATGGCAGAACTGACTGTCCTGAAGGTGGGGCACTCCAACCTTAAGATGTTGGACAGAAGAGGAAGATGCAGCTTGAGACCCATGTGTCAATACAACATCAGATTTAATTTCCACTTAGGGATCTACGTCAGGATTTTCATGCTAGCAGAATGGTACATGAGCAAATGTGTGACGGAAAGAGTATGGTTTTAAGGTCAAACAGTCCTGAGCTTCCTCATTCTACCACTCATCAAGCATTCGCAGTCTCTTCTGAAAATGGAGATCATAACATCTCATGAGTTAAATTAATAAACCATTAATCTTAATACGTAAATATTAAATCTTTTCCCTTTTCAGCAAGAGGCAGGAGTTAAATAGATCCAAAGAGATACTAAGAAATGTATGATGGTTTCTTTTACAAACTTAAACTTTTATCAAGTCAGTAAGCATTACCAGATAGCATTTAGGACTAAGATGAGGATTTTGTTTGCAAAAGTTACAGGGAAAAGTTACCTAACTATACTTTTATTTACTAAAACCTTCATCAAAACCTACAGCTTCCTGAATATTTTCAGTTTTACAAAATCACTATTCATATCTAATAAAAGAATGTACAGTTATATGCTATATATCAACATTTTATAGAAAATTTAATGAAGTAATATTTTGTTCAATAAAGTAAACTTTTTAAGTTATAAAAGAGCTTTCTAATGTCAAGGGTCTATTAAAAAAACCACCAGGATTCTCAGTGCAAATTCACCTTTAATATTTCTGAATTTATAGAGAAATCACATAATGCCTAAGGTTTGCTTTAAAAAAAATACTTTAACCGGCCAGGCACGGTGGCTCACACCTGTAATCCCAGCACTTTGAGAGGCTGAGGCAGGCGGTCACGAGGTCAGGAGACCAAGACCATTCTGGCTAACACAGTGAAACTCCGTCTCTACTAAAAATACAAAAAATTAGCCAGGCGTGGTGGTGGGCGCCTGTAGTCCCAGCTACTCACGAGGCTGAGGCAGGAGAATGGCATGAATCTGGGAGGCGGAGCTTGCAGTGAGCCGAGATCCTGCCACTGTACTCCAGCCTAGGGGACAGGGACTCCGTCTCAAGAAAAACAAAGTACTTTAACCAAAAATGATTAAACAACATTGACAAAAGGCTGATAATTATTGAAGCTAGTATACTGGGACTCATTCTTTTATCTTCTCTGTTTTTGTGTATACTCTATATATGAAAACTTTCATTTAAACAGATTTTCTAATTCAGCTTAAATTTCCCCTGTCCCCCAGCCAGAGACTGTGATCCAGGAATGGGGTCCTGAGTCAGGAATGATGTCCAGTAATGAGCATTAGGTATTTCTGACAAGGTCATCCAAGGGCAACACTTTTAGAAATACTGGACTCTAGTATGTAATTATTAATACAGAAACGCACAAGACATAGAAAATAAATATCTAAACCTTTTTTCTAATATTAAAATATTCATCTGATTGAGTTTAGAATTATGATACAAACAAACATTTAGGCCACTAGAGGAAGGGGCCTAACATCCATAATAATCATCAAACTATCCCCACACAGTATCTCACTAGAAACAAATAATACTCACTACCGTCTCCTCTTTTAAGTCAAGAATTTGCCAAATATTCAGATCATCAGAACAGTAATAATAAACAGAAACAGTAAGAAGAGTTTTTGAAATCTCTTTTCTTAGAAAAAGTATTCTGAACCATGAATTGGCCTTCTCTATTGCAATAGAAAATTAAAGCTACAAATCCAATTAATTTTTAATTTTGTTTCATGCATGGGTGATGATTGGTGATATCGGATTATACCAATATCACTTATATCCAAAGGAATCTATTCACATAGCATATGGTAGGCACTTAAAAACAAATACAGTCCAAGTCGAAATGATATTCTTATTTTCACAAGATCTTCCCAAAGTTTATAAATATAAAATATATTTTATATAAAATAAAGCCACAGTTTATAAATATAAAATATAATGCAAGTAATAAGACTAGCAAGTTCTGTGAGTCACTATGAAAGCAACTTCATTAATTTATAATTATGTGGTATACAATTTGGCAAGACACGTAAAAACAGTATTAAAATATGGTAGAGAGAAAATAATATAGGAAGTATATAGAATAACGAAATATGGGGAAGAAACATGAGAATGTGGTTAGTAGGCTATAGAACTAACAAAATCCATCTTCTGTTCAACACAGATCCCACTGGGAATCCAAAGCACTATCTGGCATGCCTCACCAGGACTCTAAACGGCTTCACAGGTTTTATTCATTCTTTTAATTATAGTTTATTAACCACCTGCTCTTTGCCAGGACATAGTGTACCTGGTTGGTAGAAAACAATTCACAGAATAATTACCTTCTCTTCCAATGTGCCAAATAGCAAGCTATGCCATAGTCTACATATTTTCACTATTTAAGATTTCACTATGCTACCATTTTAACCTTAATATTACTTTATGTCATATTAACCTACAGAAAAGGTAAAAGCATAACATAACTCAGAAGGCCTATTTTAAATTTTTAAAATTTTTATTTCAATTTAAAATAGACAAGGGTGTCTCACTATGTTGCCTAGGCTGTTCTCAAACTCCTAAGCTCAAGAGATCCTCCCACCTCAGCCTCCCAAAATGCTGGAATTACAGGCGTGAGCCACCGTGCCCAGCCCAGAGTCTTTACAGGTCTCTACTGCATTCAGAAATTTTGAAGGAATTTTTTTTAAAGTTAAATTGTCAATGTCATTGCAACAACATAATAGAGAAGAATCTATGGAAGTGCCTGTAGTCTTTATTTCTAAAAATGAGGCAAGTGATCATAAAATTTAAACTCTGAAGATAGTTACAAGCACAGAGTAAACCAGCAGTTCTCAAATGTTTTAGTTTCAGGACTCCTGTACACATCAGAACTACTGAGAATCCCAGAGAGTTTTTTGTTGATGTCATTAAAATCTGCTGGTATTTTCCATATTACAAATGAAAAACTAAAAAATTTAAATATTGATTGATAACTCATTTTAAGACAGCAATAATAAGTTATGCTCACATAAACAACATATTTTATGGGAAAGAACTACAGTGTTAGCCAGGATGGTCTCAATCTCCTGACCTCGTGATCCATCCTCCTCACCCTCCCAAAGTGCTGGGATTACAGGCGTGAGCCACCGCGCCCAGCCTGTCTGTTTCTATATTTTACTCTGGTTAAAGGGTATAAAGAAAATCCAGCCTTATATATACATGTGTGTAACAGGAAAAGGAAGAGGATTTTACTAGTCTTTTCAGATAATTATGGGTATTTTTCCTTGATATTATACCAAAATCCAAAATTTGACAAGTGGCAGTTTCTTAGCATTTAGTTGCAACTTGGAAACATACTCTAGTACTTTAAAATCCACTGGTCTACCTTGTACTTGGAAACAGTCTTTTACTCAGGCATGATTTGCAACAATATGCATTGATTACTTAAAAAATATTAGTTACTGGTTATACAGATCTTCAAAATGTTGACACACATTATACAAAATAATCACACTGGTTAATATCACTATCACACTGGTTAATATTGCACCTATATTATGGATTATCAGAAAGGTGCATAAAATGCAATATGTGAAAATTCTTTGATAGCTGAATACTTATTTAAAGGTATTATCCACTATATGTAAACAGCTTTCTTTTTCAAGTTTTAGATTTGTATGACATTTGCTATTGCTAGTCTAGGATATTCTATTTCTGATGTGAAAAAAAAAAAAAAAAAAGATCACACTATTTGAAGATCTCTTATGACTGCCACTAAACCAAAGGGCTCAAGTGGCAAGAAAGACACTCCAGAGAGGCAGGCATCCCAGTTTAAGCTAGAATGAGCCTATGACCTAGATTTTTTTTTTCAAACTCTACTCATCCATTTTTTAAAAATCATTTCAATTTACTTATACACCCTTCTAAACCAATTAGAATCAACTGCAAAAAGAAAGACTCTTGTTCCTTGGCATCCTTTCGTGGCCACCAAGCTGTTGCTGTCACACACAACACCTGGGAAGTAGTTTCATGAGTTCTCACATTACTGAACAGGAAACCAAGATGATTACGAATCTTTGAAAACATGGAAAGAACTGATAAGGACAGTAAGACAGCCTAATGAATTAAGCTGGCCAAGATGGTTGATAAGAAAGGCATTTACACCCAACACGGAAGAAAGTTATAACTGACTACTCAAGTACATTTCACGTGTAAAAAAATAAAACCTCAAAAAATCATATTTTAATAAAGTTGCAAATACAATTATTCATACAAGCTTTCAACATATATTATTTCATTCACTCACTTAAATGGCATCCAAAACACTAGCCAAAAAATAAATAGGTGGAATATAAACATGCATTCTTTGAAGAGCATTAACTTTAAGGCGAATTGCTAAAGTTTCATTTGCTAACTTACTACTTCTATTGGCTCATTAAGTTGATTCAAAGGGTGAACTCCTAAGAGTAAGAATTTTGTAATTTATATTTGCAATCACTGGCCTAGCATACTTCTGGACTTGGAGTAGATGCGCAATCAATCTTACCAAACGAAAGAAAGCCGAGTCCCAAACAAATTCACCTACAATGAATTTTTTAACTCCAAAATTCTCCAAGCTCACTACTTACCTCTGGTATACAAGCTCCTGTGAAACCAAACAAGCCATTTGCATTGTCACTTTTTTGTATTATTAATCTTGCAGTAGTATTTTCTTCAGAAATACAAGCTCCTCCATATACAGAGACTAGTTTAAGAATGAATAATTCTTCTCCTTCCTCATCATTGTCATCTCTCGCAGAAATAATGAATGATTTGTTAGTTTCTCCCTGTCTGAACTCCAGATATCCAGAAACGGGGTGTAAATCACTTTTTGCGGGCATGGCATGAAGTTCATAAATTTCTTCAAGTGTCAGTTTCCGCTCATAGGACCTCACATCCTGCATCAGACCTGTAAATCTGTCATTGCCATTTATCCCTGCTCCAATTCTCAGTATTCCAGGACCTGAAATTAGAGACAAGTGTAAATGCTACAATACCTTCAAGTGTCCTGTCCTAAATTATAAGTGTGATTCAGAAAGTAAGCCAATTTTACTGAAAGATATTCTTGGATAAATAAAACTTTTTCGTAACTAGTATACAATAAATTGGATATTATCTTCTATTATGATTTTTAAAAACGAATCCATAATCACTAGGATTTATGATATTTTGTACTAAAAGAATTGGTAACTATCTTCAAATTAGATAATATCCTTAAAGGTAACTTATATCAGTCTGTCAACATTTCTAGAAAAAAGTATCTGAACATATACATACACATACATACACATGTATACATGTATGTGCATGTGTGTATTTAGATATAAATTTATTCTATATTTTAAAATTTACTCTTGCACATTTAAAAATGGACTTAATTTCATCACAATTTTAATTAATTAATTAAGTTATTTATTTATTTACTTCAGAGACAAGATCTTGCTCTTTTACCCAGGCTAGAGTGCAATGGCATGGTAATAGCTCACTGTGACCTCAAACTCCTGGGCTCAAGCAATCCAACCACCTCAGACTAACAAGTAGCAAGGACGTTACTACAAGAGTCCACTGCCATGCCTGGCTAATTTTTTAATTTCTTTTTTTTTTTTTTAAGAGACAGGGTCTTGCTATGTTGTCCAGGCTGGTCTCACACTCCTGGCCTCAAGCAATCCTCCCAAGGTGCTTAGATGGGAGGATCACTTGAGGCGCGATTACAGGCAAGGGCCACTACACCTAGCCTCATCACAATTTTTAAACTTCAGTATTATACTATTATTTAAGAACTTCAAGGCTTGATATGTTAAGACACTCATTGAGTTAAAAGTTGTGAGAATTCATAATAAGTATTTCTACAGGACAAATACATCTCTCTATCCAAACAACTAATAGAATAGATGTAGAAATAGAAATATTTCTTCTCAGAAACATTGTATGTAAGTCTTGCGGACTTTTTAAAATAATAATAACATGCAGCCCAACTGTGTCACTATATCTCAATAACTACTCTTTTCATGTTTCCACTAGTTCTCCTTTCTTTACTTGTTTGTACTCTAATAACTCAACTAAGATATTTATGTAAGATCTTTAGGTAAGATGAGATATTGGCAGAGATTCTGGAAAAAAAAAAGTACAAACAATATTTCTTGTCAATAGCCTCAACGGAGGCTGTTCACAAATCTCCACCCAGATGGCTTTCAGGGTAGTCACAAGTGCCTGGCATGTTACTGTCATGACTGCTCCCATACCGACTACAGAGAACACCTTCCTGCCCAGCAAACCAAAAACACCTGTTCACTGGAGCTCCAGTTTGGATGGGAAATCCTGCGATGTTGTCTCTTCTACTGAATTATCTGGCAACTAAAATGATTCAAGTTCCCCTGATTCTCACAAAACCACATCATGGTTCTCACTGTTAGGATACTATCTGGAGTCAAGGATATAGAAATGATCACTTCTCCTTTGGTTTTGTTTCTATGATATGTTAAAAGGAATATTGACCTAGGAGTTAAAGGCTTATTTTCAGGTATTGGTTCCTCTATTACTTGCCTGTGTGATGCTAGCGAATTTATTTACTGACTCTGACCTCTATTTAATATATTGAATTATTATGAAGTACAAATTAGGTAACGTATGGAAAATGCCTTATAAATGTAAAACACTATACAAACTTGAGGATTCTAAGCACTTTGCTTCTATGACTAATTCTCTGGAACAAACGTGATCATTATTTCTCTACTTGTAGTGTTAACTACTAAAGTTACAATGCTAAATCATTGAAAATAAAAGTTATAAAAATGCCAGTATGTTACAGTGGTTCATGGAAGGAATATGGTAGCTTTCACTCTGCATCTTAATGCTATTCTGTACTTCTCAAATTTCATGGAATATACCTGTATTGTTTTGACAATAAAGAAGAAAAATTGTGAAATATGTATATAGTGTGTGTATATGAACATGTTAACAGTATGCTTAATGTTTATAGTGGCTATCTCTGAATGACAGTAAATGATTCTTGTAATGAATGTAAATGATTTTTATTGTAAATGATTTCTATTTTTGTTGTATATGTGTACTTTACAATCTTTCTATATTGAACATAGAATTTTTTTTTAAAAAATACACTTTTTTGATACTGTGAGATACCACTACAAACCAAAAGTAAAGATGGAAGAAGCTAAGCATTAATGAAGTGGAACTCTCATACACTAGAGGTAAGAGTATAATCAGGTTTGACTACTTCGGAAAATGGATAGGCATTATCTACTAAAACCGAATATTTGCACACACTGTCATTCAGCAATTCCATCCCCAGGAATGTGCTCAACAGAAATGCATATGGCAGGCATATGTTCATCAAAAAACATGTATAAGAGTATCCATAGAAGTACTATATGTAATAGACAGAACTGAAAACAACCCAAACAGAAATTAAAAGTAGCACTAATAAACAAATTGTGTTACAGTAACGTAAGAGAATTCTATATGGTAATGAGCATGAATATCTACAACCGGCAAAAATATGGATGAACTTCACAAACAATACTGAGCAAAAGAAGCCGGACATTCAAGTGTATATATTGTTCAGCTCTATTTATGTAAATTTAAAAACAGGAAGAGCGAATCTTAAGCTCTTAAAAATGCCAATAGTCAGTAGAAAGGATGCTGAGTTAGCAACTGGAGAAGAGTCAAAGGGGGCTTCTGGAATGCTCTGTTTCTTGGTCTGGAGGCTGATTACATGAGTGCTGAAACTGATTAATTTAAGTTTTAAAAATTTCATTTATCTGTACACTTACAATATGCATACTTTTATATTTTTTATAATATAAAGTACATTACAGTTCAATAACTTTATATATACTTTAAAAATTATCTTTCCAAGTTGCAAATTACAAAAATAACAAGTTCCTTTGCAGTAAGCCAGAGGAAAAAATACCAGCTCCCACTTCCCCCAATCGTTTCCATTCTCATTCCACCACCAGTACCATCACCAAAAGAATCAAAGCTAACAGATACTTGCAGGTATTCACACAGCCAAAAAGTGGATAATACCACAAAGTGCTTGTAAGCAAAATCCATGGGATTGAAATTGGTAGATATGTGCATGTTTCCATTGCCTATCTTTTTCCCCCACTCTGGGAGAAAAAAAAACAAAAAAAAAACAAACAAAAAAACCAAATAACTAATGTAAGAGGTTCAGAGAAAAATACTCTATTAAGCTATAGTCATATAAGCTCTACTCTATCTTCCACTAGATATAAAAAGGAACAAAATCATAGGATGGAGGGGCTGAGAGGAAATGGTGACCATAATGCGGATAACCAGTATTTGTGTGCACACACACACAAATGTGCTTCTTCAGGAATCAGCATATGATCTAGTTTAAAGACAACAAAGATTATCTCTTCAAAGCACTCCACAGAATTCACAAAGTTACCTCCTGATAGTATAAATCCACAATCACTTTTCACTGTGATTTTTCTCTCCTGCTTTCTTTTCACATCCACCACCCTCTACCTCCAGCAACACTGAACTAGCAGCAGTTCCCCAGGTACAGCATGCCGTTTCACATTTCTATTCGTTTGCTCATTCCTCTGCCAGGAATATCACTTCCCATCTCTCCTACTACCCACAGAAGGACAAATGTTTGTCTTTCATATTTTTTTCTTTCTTCCTACAAGGTATCATGATATATCACACATCTCTCTGCTAGTGCCTATTCCAGGTTCTTCAAGTGCAAAACTCTGATTCATTTCTGTAACACTCAGGACAGAATTGATCATGATCTTGGTAGGCACACAGTTTTGATTAAATAAATTAAACCAATGCATAAGTAGAGTTTTCAAACACATGTTAGCATTTTTTAAAAAATCTAAATTTTAATGAAAAATTTTGCAAACTTCAAATTTCAGTGTCCTAGTTGTAATGATAACCCTCACCATCAGTAATGGCTTCTCCTTTCAGACTCTTGATTCCCCTGGGCATTGCATTTCCATCCAGGTAGAATTCGATTATGCCATCATCCAGGATAATTAGTAGATGAAGCCACATACTTTCTTCTAAATATTTCATGACTGTTGCCTTGGCAATGTATGTAGCATTGGAACCCAGGGTTTTATAATGAAGGGAAAGTGTCACATGGGATTCATTACTTTGAATTTTTACGCCATAGTAGATGCTTCCATTACCATCATCCTTCGCTATAATGAATCCATTCGTATTGGCATTGGGCATTACCCAAGCTGAGAATGTAAAGTTGGCAATTGTATTATTCCTGAAGGGATGATATTTTGGATTAACAGTCCCAAATGCACCCTCTAGTCCGGTGAAGTACAAAGCATCCGTTCCACTATGGTGACGCCGCATGTGCTGTTGTAAATGCACAGTGGTGGGGAAAATTCCAACCAGTAAAAAATCTATCATTGGTGGCAAACCAGCAGGGAACTCACTGGACAGTATTTCCCAGCCCAGTCGTACATCACCAAATACACCCTGTTGCCTCAAAATGGTGAAGTTGGTAATGTAAGACATATCATCTTCAGACAGGACATCTTCTGCCACTTCTCTCTCTAAACACTCTGGATCCAAGATGAAAACCCCAAAAGGATCATCATTGAATGGAATCATTACTGTCACCTGGAGGTTGGTTTCTGCTAGTTGGCCCCCAGGACCTGGGGATCCACCTGTAATAAGAAAATTTATGAGTAAGAAACTAGAATTTCAAGTACTTTCTAGTATAAAGAAAAAAGAATTTGCTTAGCAAACTTCTGGTTAAATAATTTACTGATTATCAATGAATAGTAGTGTCACCATGTGGCTTTCACCACATTTTAGGGGCAGGATATAAAATAATATTGGTTCAGCATAATTTTATTGATAATCAGTCAAGCCTGAAAAGAGTATATGAATTAGAAAGGTTTAATTCTGTGCTTAAAACCAAAAGTGATGCGAAAATTGATTGTTTAAATTATGACACAAAGACCAAGCTTTAAGCTATCATGAATCCTTACCTCCCACCTTCCACTAATATCTTGTTGGAGACAGTATAGTTGGTGTGGAGAAAGTCTATTTGCAAGTTTGAGGATGGATGTAGGCCTCCATCCCTAAAACTGAACCAAACTAAGATATCAAAAAAGTGAATGTTAAGAATAACACTTGAATCAAGAAGGGTATTTTAACATTTAAAATCAGATAGTCATGACACAAATACTCAACCAATTGCATTTTGTATATGGCTCTAATTATCTAAGTATAAAATATAAAGTTTAGTATAAATAAGACATGGAAATAAAATAAGACACAGAAAAACACAGTACCTGAAATGTTTACAAGTTTTAGAATATAAAATTCATTGAATTCAGGAATTTTATCTGGAAAAGCATGGAGAATGATTGGTTTTGCTTCTTCTCCATCCATGAAGTTAACAGTTCCTGAAGTTTCATAGAACTCCTGTCCAGGCTGCAAAGCAGAATCATTCTGAAAGAGCTGCCAAGATACAGAAACACTACCAAAGCATCCTTGGTGCCTCAAAATCCTACAAAATAAATTAAAGAAAATTTTTAAGTAGGGAATCTTACTCTAATGAGAGCTTCCTGTGTTATCAAGGAAACATATTTTTACTATTTATCATCTTTAAATAAACCAACCAGCTGGTTCTATGAGGCAAGCTATGAAGAATTTCATAGGAAGAGAAGAATGAGGTAGAACTTTAATAAAGAGAACCAGTCTTAAAAGTCTTGTCTTCAAAATCCAAACTGAAAGATAAATTCTAAGCTCCATCAAAAAATACTAAATGACAGTTGGAAAAAGTTTTCCAAAAGCAAAGTACAGGGTGGGGGTACTCACATATCATCTGAGAGAAGAGTTCCTGAAGATGTTCAATAATTCAAGTTTCTCAGTCTCAAAAAGGATTGAAGTTTGAATTAGAAGGGTGGGGAGAATAACTTCTGCTTACCAGCTAAAGTTATTTTTTTTAAGATAACCGGCAACAGCATAAAAAAAGTTTACAACTCATTCAGACTGCCAACTTTGAAATTACTCAATTCTTAACCAATTTTTAAATTTTGAAGGAATATTTCAGAATTTCACATACTTAATGGTTTTATTTCATCCAATTTTAAACTTGCCTTATCTAAATATGCTTACCAAAATGCATTAGTCTTTCCTTCTTCCACTGCTTTGTCTATGGGCTCCAGAGAAAAAATGCCGTTTGGGTCATCATTAGCTTCAATAATTACTGTAGCTACCCCATATTGATATACTACTGTATCACCTAAAAGTGGAAACGACAAAATAACAAAGAAGTAGCTAACTTGTTATTAAATTTATGTTTTTAAATTAAGAAATTTTACAATTAAGTTGAAATTTTCAGCGAGAATTTCCTCACTGAAGGTCATACAATAAATGCAAAATACTGCTCCATATTTCCAAAGACATTTACATATACACACATATGTACAAACATACATACAAAGAGAGAGAAATGTCTAATTTCATGATGAAATAGTTTCCATTTTGTTTTTTAGTTACAAGTCAACTATTTTATTGAAAAACACACTTTTCTTCACAAAAGGAATATAGCTTCAATAGCTTAATTAGAAATCAAAAACATAATTTCTTCTATTTTCAAATTTCTTAGGTGGATTATTTTATTTCATTAAAATAATAAAGGATTACCTGATAACATAAAATACTACTGTCTGTGTTCACTGGAATCACTGGCTTGAGCGTTTCCCTTTACATCTCTGCCTTCAGGCAGCAAAGTTTGATCTGGTTGTACATAGAACAAAGCAATCTTCACGGTCTGGGCTTGATTCTTTTCTACTCCAGTTCTTTGCACAGCATATTGGCACTGTTACTGCCTACACATTAGGTCTCTTCTCATCACTTCCCTGTGGTGTCTATCTCTTCACCTTTACTCCAGCTGTTGCACGGGGAGCAAAAGTCCTTCTCATCTTCACTCACCTAACTTATCATTTCTGAGAACCCAGCTCAAGCAACAACTCTTCCAGGAATTCTTCCTTGAATCCCCAGGTTAAGCTAAGTGCCTCTCCAGAGTGCTCCCATGGCACTTTGCTCTTTGTCAATCTATCATAACAATGATCATACTATATTGGGACACACACACACACACACACACACAAGTCATACACACAATTTTACTATAAGCTCCTTGGACTAATGATTCTTATTCAATTCCATGCCCTAGAAAAATAGATGCTCAGTAACTGTTGTACAGAATGTATTTATTGCTGAACTGATGCAACTAACACTTTCAAAAATAGATATATACAACAACACCTACAGCTAAAATTACAGAAACAAATTATATATAGCAAATCAGCTCATCAAAAAAAATTATACAAATATATAACTGTACTCAACTTCACTTGATAATTCAATGGAAAAAAAGACATAAAAATAGCAAATCATTGTGTAGAAAATGCTGACAATAAATAAAGAGCATATAATAAAATCTAACAAAAATGAATAAAAAATAATAAAACCTAATTTTGGCAGGGTTCTATTATCATGTGCATTTGTAATGCAACATGTCCTAGTGGTGCTGAAAATTCATTCTGTTTCTCTGCAAGATGAACTGGCAATATTTAACAAGGCCTTGAAGGATGGCCATATCCTTTGACCCAGTATCAGAGCACATGCTCTAAATGATAAGTATCAGGATAAACAGCCACTGCCAGCACTACGTCATGTCAGAAATGCTGCCTCTACAGTGTCCCATCATGGGTCCCACCAGTCCTTGATGTTTCAACATCATAAAGGAGGAAAGAAAAGGAGGAAAGAGCTAAGAAAGGATGTATTTAAAATTCACAAGTTCTAGGGATTTTTGTCATCTGAGCCTTCTTAACTAAAGTAATTGGATTCTCAAATGCCATCATTTCTGGAAAAATATTAAAGACAAATGCAGCAGCAGTATGAAGTAGCACACATACCTCAGGCCAGCAACCCAATCACATCTTTGTGTTCTCCCTCCCTCTTTCTCTCAAAATCAAATGTTAATATATATTTTTTCCCAATGACATAGTTCACAAAATAAACTAAACCTCTTTTTCAAGCGTCAATTTCTAGCCAGCCACAGTGGCTCACGCCTATAATCCCAGCATCCTTGGGGGGCCCAGGCAGGCGGATTGCTTGAGGTCAGGAATTCTAGACCAGCCTGGCCAACATGACGAAACCCCATCTCTACTAAAAATACAAACATTAGCTGGGTGTGGTGGTGCCAGCCTGTAGTCTCAGCTACTGAGGAGGCTGAGGCAGGAGAATCGCTTGAACCTAGGAGGCAGGGGTTGCAGTGAGCTGAGATCACACCACTGCACTCCAGCCTGGGCAACAGAGTGAGACTTCATCTCAAAAGAAAAAAAAAGTCAATTCCCCTACTCTTTACAAAAGGTTCAGGATGTTTTGATTCATTCACTATTTAACCATATTGGTGTTTTTTTTCCTAATGATAGTTTAACCACAGTGATATTTTTGAGACAAAAATGTTTACCAGAATCATATTAAGTTAATATACATCATCAAGAACTTATTTCTAGAGTAAATAAATTCTATTAAGATAATATCATTTTTCACACCTGTAATCCCAGCACTTTGTGAGGCTGAGGCGGGTGGATCACAGGGTCAAGAGATCAAGACTATCCTGGCTAACATGATGAAAACCCGTCTCTACTAAAAATTAAAAAATTAGCTTGGCATAGTGGTGTGTGCCTGTAGTCCCAGCTACTCAGGAGGCTGACGCAGGAGAATCACTTGAACCTGGGAGGCGGAGGCTGCAGTGAGCCAAGATTGCACCACTGCACTCCAGCCTGATGACAGAGCGAGACTCCATTAAAAAATACTACTACTAATAATAATGTCATTCCTTCATCACTTTTCTGTATTTCACAGTAAAACTTTGTTTTCCACTTTTACTTCACTAAAATTATTTTTATCTGTAACAACTCCTTTCATTTAAATTTTAGAACAACGATCAGATTCACCAAATGTTTTTCGTCTACGTAAGAGCTGACGATGGTTTTTGCAATTGTGAAACTGCCCTTGTGGGTTTATTCTACAAAGTCAAATTTTCCTCACAGGATAATAGTTTTTAGTTTTAACTTTTGTGTTTTCTTAGTTAAGCTATGTGAAAAATGAGAGACAGGGAAAGACAAAAGGAGAAAAAGAGAAAGGGGAATAGAAAGAGAGACAGCAGTGAAGAAAGTCAGGAAGATGGGGAGAATGAAAGACACAGCTAAAACAATAATTAAGAGATCTCTTTCTCTTCCTCAGTCTTTCAGTCCAAAAGGCACAAGGTGGAACACAACGTTGGCATTACACTGGGGGTGGCAGATAGGGCATCACGGAGCCCCGATGCAAACGTTAGAGCTCATGAGGGCATCTCTGTGGGAGAACACACGTATTTAGGTTGATAGGGCATCATGGCGACCCGATGCAAACGTTAGAGCTCATGAGGGCATCTCTATGGGAGAACACACACTAATGTATTTAGGGTGATAGCGCATCATGTCTTTAGCTTACTCTCAAAAGGTTCAAGGAAAAAAAAACTCCTTGTACTGCTAAAAGAATAAAATAAATATCAAGAGAAGCCATAGGCCTTTCCAATTTACAGAAAGTAGAGCCAAAACATTCTCAAATCCCAAAAAGTAGAGTGAAAACATCCTGTTTCATTTATAGTATGGAGAAGAAGGACGAACACATCTTTTTCCCTTGCAGATTGTCATTCATTTTGGCCATGGCTCCAGAGAATTATCAAACAGATGAGGTTAGCTGCCTACAGAATTAAGCTTCCCAACCAAGTATGCCAGCACCCTGCTCCAAGGAAAATGCTACAGGATACCTATCCCTTAAGTCGCTGGGTGACTAGGCAATACCTAGAAAAGCCATATTCCCAAGGCCTGTTACTTTTAGCTGTAAGAATTCACTTACTTATATATCAGAATTTTCTATTTGTACCATATTGTAAAGAAAATGTTAAAAAGGATGTCATAAAGTATATGAAATACATAAAGGTTCAACACATATATTCTTCACCCCATTTCTCAAGAAAGCAATGAAATAATTTTGCTCTTGAACTGTACAAATACAGTTAGGCCCTACTTGTCCTCATTATTGGACTATAGTGCTTAATTTCATCTTATTAAAGCACTGAGGCAGATATGCCACACAAAAAAGTATAATTTACTTACCTGTTGAATTAAAGAGGATTATATAAAAGGACTCATCCATTTCTGGGATACCATCTTCATTAACAAATATGGATATGCTCTGCTCTCTACTTCCAACCTCAAAAATGAGCATTTCTCCTTTTTCAACAGGAATGAAATCTCTCTCTCGTGCAGTAGCCTTCCCATCCATGGTAGCGTACTGGACCGTGCAAGTCACATCAACAGATCCATTTCTGAGAACTGTAAAGTTGGCAGTCTCACCTTCCTGAACCCTCACTACACGAGGTTCTGAAATATCGACAAAGAAAATACATGAGCTTTTCTGATTCCACCACATATTTTCAGATCACATTGTGCTTCTCCCTGCCCTCCAAGAGAGACACCTTCTACTGTGTCTTTGCCAAAATAATTAGCTCTGTTCCCAATTCTGACATGAGTCCCCTCTGATTACTTCAACAGTCAATGGCCGTCCTCTTGCCTTAAGTCCTACAAAATCCATTATCTTCAACATCGAATTTGTCAGCAAATTGCATGCTATTTCAAATCCTCTGCCTACTATTTCATAAACCTCATTTCCAAGTTGAGGATGTAACTTTCTTGAGAACAGGCCCAGACAGCTTATGTTTTCTATTTATAGCAGCAGTTACCAGAAGGTTGAACGTAAGGTTAATTCATTAAGTACACATTAACTGAAGGTTAAGAATACAAATCAGGCTGGGCGCAGTGGCTCACGCCTGTAATCCCAGAACTTTGGGAGGCCGAGGCAGGCAGATCACGAGGTCAAGAGACCAAGACCTCCTGGCCAACATGGTGAAAACCTGTCTCTACTAAAAATACAAAAATTAGCTGGGAGTGGTGGTGCCAGCCTGTAGTCCCAGCTACTCAGGAAGCTGAGGCAGCAGAATCACTCGAACCCAGGAGGCGGAAGGTGCAGTGAGCCGAGATCACAACACTGCACTCCAGCCTGATGACACAGTGATACTCCATCTCAAAAAAAAAAAAAAAAAAAAGACAGAAATAATACAAATCAATAAAATACAAAAGGCTACAAAATTCCTGCATTGGGTAAATTAATCCATATATAGCTGACAAAAAGGATTCAAGAAAGAGTTACACATCAACCATTTCATAAACAAAACCAAAAGATGCCTCAGCTGGCCAAAGACAGTTCTAAAGAAAGCGTTAAAGTGGCGAAATGAAGAAATTTTAATTAATATTTCCCTTAAATATTAGTTTAGTTATTATAGTACATGGCTATCCATTAGGCACAATACTCAGGTCCTTCTAATACATAATCTAGCCCTGAACCAGCTAGACTGTGTTATTTGAAGAAATCACATGGAGAAGTGTTCTTTTCTGCACAAAAGAAAAAAAATACCTAGAAATTTGAAATGGGGAAAAAGATAACAAAACAGTACTTATTTTTTTTTTGCTTCAAAAAGTTTTGAAGTATTAGTTAAAACTTCAAATTAAATAACAATGTAACTCGAATGAATTACAAAATCATCTTTAAACAAGCATCAATTGTGCTTTACTGAAAATGTTCAATGAAAAAAATTGCTAAATATATGTATATAAATGTATGTATGCATGTGCATATATCTATGTGTGTGTGTGTGTATATATATATACACTGTTTAATAAATATGTGAACTCATTCAAATAAGATAGCAATACCACCTGCAAAATAAATGGGGTCATCATTTCTTCTAATTCTCAGAGTTGCAGTTGTTCTATTTCCCACTTTAGCTCCTCCAGTGGCATTCAGTAAGAGAACGGTAAATTCTTCCATTTCTTCTGGAATCTTTGGAAAATGTTACATATTTTAAGTCAGGTGACTTATACACATAAATTACATTATATATTCTTAAATTATTGAGTTTTTTTTTTAAAGCACCATTAACACTACTATTATTCATTTCCTTTTCGGAGGCAGAACTTCCCCTAACATATTCAGGTAAGACTCAGACCCCCCAAACAATAATTTTCATGTGCATTCATACAAACAGCCATTTCATTTAGACTAACTATGAAATTTAATGGAAATATAGATATTTTGCCTTATATAAGCTAAAAACAGATATACCACAGAGGTCATATTATTTCTGCAGGAAAATGGGAAACATGTTGATTTTTAAGATGAAACATAAAAATAACTTTTTGAACACTTAGAGCAGTTTGTCATAGTAACTAAAGCTCAGCCAGCTCACAAAGGCCTCTTACAAACCTCACTGAAGTTTCACCTGCATGGGTCATAAAGGCCTCACTCCATGTCCTAACAAGATTTGATTCCCCACATTTCTGAGCCTACATGGATCCCCAGGTGGACACTGTTTCTTTTTCACGTCATCTCTGTGAACTGGTGCTCCCCTTCCCCTAAAACAGAAAGGTGTCAGAATTTTGTCTCTTGAGGAATGGGTCTGAGGGAAAGGGGACTGGTCTCCATATCCGTTCTAAGTGTCACTCTCCTAGGAAAGGTTCACTCCCTGTTGTTACTAAGATCTTTCTCTTTACTATCAGTAAGAAGAAATGCCATGTTTGGTCCATGACTCATGCGACCCCATGTCCTGATGCTGAGACTGCACCACAGGACACTTGATAGCTGACCTTGCCTTCAGAGGGACTAAATACAAGCCAAGGGCTTCGCCTCTCCAACTAAGAAGCCCTGATACTGGATACATGAGCAGTGTCACTGACCACTCTCAGTTCTAGAGTTCAACATGTCTTCAGGGGGACCAAAACGTAATACTGCTCTTTTGGCTTATGGTCAGACACTGTCACACCTGAGTTCTTTATCACAAACTTTTATCACAAAATACGTTACCAGATGCTTAATTATTTAATCAAAAATAATTATTGATCAACTACAACAAGTAAGGCAGAAAGTTATATGCAACATTTACCTCATCTGGAAGGGAGTAAATGGTAATATTTTTTGAAAATTCCTGATCTCCAAAGACAATAGTCCCTTCTACAGGAAATACATCTTGTGTAAAGTCTGGACTGACCAGCCATGATACACTAACATCACCAAAGTTGCCTCGATTTCTTACTACATCATAAACAGCTGTGAAATGGAAGCATACATAATATATATGAACACATACGAAACTTTAAAATGATGAGTAAAGAAATTTGTTAAATAAACAAACATAAAAACAACAACTCATTTTAGTAACTGCCAACTATTTGCTTAGCACAGTTTTTAAGGTACATATAAAAATATATTAGCCTGTTCCTCCCTCTGTAGCTATATAATTAATTAAATAAATAGACTCAATCTCTTCTAGTTTGGGATTTTAGAAGTCAGTCGGAATGGGAAACAGAAGGATGATGAATTAGACACACCTATCATAAAGTCCTGTAAAAATATCTGCTAAAAGCAGTTACAGGAAGCTGCATGTTCAAGTGCGATTTCCTTACTCAGACAGACACTGCTCTAAAAATAAACTTTATAATTTCCTGTCAGCTCAATAGTTCCCTAGCAATAGTTCTTAGTTTTAAGGTTCTTCCTTTTTGGATGGACTCATTCTTGAGTGTTTGAGTTGCACTGCATATGCTTAAATGGTATCAAAATATAACTGAAGTCATCAGTATCATCACAATACTATGTAAGAAATAAAAATCGTGGTCCTAAATATGATTCTAAAATATTCTGCACTATGTATAATTTCTAAGGCAGGGTGAGCAACTGTCAATAACTAGTTACTAAAAAAATTATATTTCTTCTTCAGTAAACAGAAATACAATAGAAGACACAGAATAAATTACCACTATAGATATCATCTCCTTTGCTTTCATTTATCATCACAATTAGACCATCAGAAACAAATTCTATAATCCCATGAGGATCATCATTTTTCAGAATCGTTATATTGACAATGGTGGCACTTCCCAACTTGCTTTCCCGGTCTCCATGGCTGCTGAGGACCACCCAGTAGTGTTCATCCAACTAAAATGAATGTGTCAAAGTATGGAAATTATAAAGTTGACATTTTCACAACAAATTAAAAAACATAAATATTCAAGATTATTAATATACTCAAATTTTCAGAAGCATATAACTCACTCACTGAAAGGACAAAAGAGGTGATATTATTTCTTTTAAAATTAACATTCTCCTATCAATTAAGAGAGACACCAGAAATACGTATACATTGTCCAAAAAGAGAAAAAGAGAAACAATGATACTACTCTAAAATGGTAAGAAAAGTGGATGTTATCACTGATGATCTAGTCATTTAAACTTACAAAAGTGAATAAAACTAAATTAATTTGAGAGTTACACATGTATTGCTGAGTAAGCATAACGGAACTATACCTGGTTCCATTAATATGAAACTCGAATTTCTTTTTTTCAACAAAGTAATGCTATAGCAAAATTTCTTCAGTTTAAAACCACATCATTAAAAGTTCAGTCAATACACATTACCTAAAGGAAGCCTTAACATGAATAAAGCTAAAAGGAGATGAAAACTGATCACACACTGAAAGTCTAAGACTGTTTGTTATTTCTTTATGTGGGGCAAAAATACACCATTCTAATTTGAATGAGTCTTCATTTTTTAATCTTTTGTTTAAAATTTTCCAAATCTATGTACTTCTCAATCTTTTCTTGCCCACCTCTTTCCTGTCTCTTTGCCAATGTTCAAAATACTTATATTCATAATATACCAAATACTATCAATCTTACAGAGAAACACAAAGAAAAAATAAAATCCCATACCTCTGGTATCCCATCCAATCTTGCTAGCAAGGTGATCACTATCTCCCTTTCTCCAGGTTTAAATTCTAGTACTCCCGTGTTTCCATAGAATTCATTGCTATCTCTTGGCTCTACTCGGTAGTGTAGAAACTGCTTAACAAGGGACCCCCTCGATCGGATGATGTGGAGCTCTACAGATTCTCCTTCCTTGAAAAAAAAAATCCACAAAAGTTCAAACCCTTTGAGATCATTCTTCTAAAGTTGTGAGCACAGAATAAATGGAAGTTTTTTTTTCATACTTACTTTTATAACATAGGGTCCTCCGGAAGCAGGAGAAAATTCAAAAATTCCCCCAGGGTCATCATTTTCCAAAATAATTAGGTCACAGCTAGTATATCCAGATTTCAGCACTTGGTTTTCCACGTTAACCCTAGAGAAGTCAGAGGGAAAAATAGCACCTGCTACTTCCAGTTTTACTTCTGAATTTTGCAGGCTTTTAAGGCAATATTTGCAACTCTTCAGGATTAAGAAAAGGAAGGCTATGAGGAATTAGACCTTAAGTGAATTTACGTGTGTTGAAATCATTTAAGATCAAAACAGTTTTACTCCTAACAGTTATGAAAGAACTTCTATTTCTGAATTCATTACAGCTTTTTTATTTGATAAAAAGCAAACACTACATATGTACACCAAGAATACTGTAACCAAATGTCATCAATATATTTTATTTAAATAAAGTATCAAAATTTGCAGATTTGATTCCAGTTTTAGACAAATTTAATTTGTAACACGTAGTTAGAAGATATCTTAAAACAAAATTATGTTTCAATTTTACATACACTTGAATTTATTTTTAAAACTCATTACATAAAATCATACTAACTGAATAGAGCACACAATAGCTGGATAACTAAATGGACTAAAGCAAGCCACGTTGATAAAAAATAAACACAATTGTAATTACATCTTAGGAATATGTTGTGGCTTCAACTGTCTTCTATTCTCCTTAATTTTCAACCTGTGCTTTTTTTCTTTTAGTATAAAAGAAAATGTAGGGAATATAAGAAAAAAAGAATAGAATAGATCTGAGATGCATGACATGTTATACCAATTCCTATGTATCTCCAAAAGAACATATTAAAACAATATGTTTTTTAAATTTCTGGTTTTAACATTCAGAGCATAATTAGAATGATCAAAGGGACTTGGACTGCAAGATTCTGAGAGTTAAAAAGCCAGCAGGCTCTTAAGAATTATCAATCCTGCAAGCTGCTCTAAACCTTGCCAAATGTCACATCCTATTGAACCAAAAGTATATTCATGCTCAGACCGCAAATCACAATGAAACCACAATTCATAAGTAGAAATATGTAGAAGAAAAGCTCACTTCCTATTTAACAGAGAATCTGAATTGACATCCTTCCCTAGTTTTTAGAAATCTGATAATATCTAGCATGCTAGTGACCACAGAAGAGAGAGAGTCTAAATAATAGGAGAGTTATTTTATACTGTTAAAACAGTCTTATGATTTTCATAGCAAATTTATCCATCGTTTATATCAATATCCTCATTAATTAAAAGTTATTATATCCATAGAAGCTAGGAAACAAAAAACTGGCTCAGAATGCAAAATATAAAAATCCATTCTGAACATTAAATAAATTTATTTTTAAACTTTCTTAAAATATGCCACCCTTACGTGAAATGTAAATTCTGAAAAGTTCTGTATACGACTCTGAGATATAAGCAAGAAATTGCTTAGAGGCACTCAGAAAACCAATGGAACCGTTCAGTTAATTGATTGCTAATTCTCTGTTAAACAATCTACAAGATTCATATGTTGGGTAAAAATTTCAGAAGTACAGCACAATAATTGTTCTTGACGTTATGTGTACCTACAAGGAAATTTAAAAAGTTTAAGTTCTTCTTAATGTCATTACACTAATTCTTAAATTTCAAAATATTTTAAGTGCATTCACAGTGCAAAACTCTTAGGACCAAAAATAAATAAACACCTTTGTGTAAGCTCCCCTTATCATTAGAAAATGAAACTGCACACAAAGCATGCACAGCCAGGTGGACAGGCAAAATTTCCCAAGACCTGTAATCATGCAGAACAGCAGCCTTGTCCAAAAACAATCACTTGCAAAACAAAATACTGAATCACCAAAAACAAGGTATTATTTTGTACACTTACCCAAAATACACGACAAACCTTTCAGTTTCTACCCTGTCAACACAGAAAGAAGTGTGGGAGGGGGAAAACAGGAGGCAGGGCACCATTTGCCAAAATCTCACTAATACTGCGAGAAACTTAGAATGGCAAGGGAAAAATAAAGCTAAAGAAAGGTTTCCTTTTTTTCCCAAGAGCTAGTAATGCTGGTTTTATGGGAACTCTGCACCCTGGATTCTTCGCTATTGACAAATGCTAGCAAGAGCTTCAGCAGTTCCCACTTATGGAAGATGACCCCATGGCCAGCAAGCTTGTCAAGACCCATTCAAAACATTCCTTTCCAGGCCTCCTCCAAGGCGCTTATGCCTGCCAAGCACTGTACAGGCTCACAAACCGCAGCAGCTGAACAAATTTCTTTCAGCCCTGCTTATAATTACTTAGTAGCTTTAATTAGGTTTTTAAAATATAAAAACCTCTCAGATCTAAAGCCAGTTATTCTTTGAGTTAGAAAAAACAAAACTGTGTAACTAGAGAAATCTATACCTATATCATTTGCACAGCAATATACTAAAGAAGCCATATCATTATATCTTTTAATTACGTCAAATATTACTTAAATACAACTTTTATCAGGAAACCAAAACACTTTTCCAAATCTGCAGTGTATTCCATTTTCAAACAGCCTTGAAAGCACATGTCAAATGTAGAGCCCTATAGCTTCATTTTCAAAATCAAATGCACCATTTATAAATATAGGGTTATATACCACATATACCAAAATTTTTCTGAAATAAACTGGCATAATGAAATTGTTTGTGATCTGAGGAAAACTAAATAGAATATTTTTAACCGGCATGGTATTTGAAAGCACCACAGGTTTTTTAGTACCAGGGCAACTTTTGTCTATATTGAGTTGAAATAGACAATCTGAACTCGGATTTGACATTGAGAGAAAATTACAAACTGTTATCACAATAAACTGTTAACTATTTTTATTGCAATATTGTATTGTGATTTATTGTAATCACACTTGCCAGCATTCATTTATTCTTTCACTCAAGTTTCATTAAAACTGCAAAACTAAGAGGGAGTTTTTGATAAAATATGGTATCTAGATTTTATTTAACTAAATGTCCTTGAACATTCAAATGTAATTTGCTCATTCTTGTTCACACACAAATGAGATAATACAAGTATGCACCAATTATTAATCAAATTAAAACATTTTAATATATATATGAACTAACTTCCTCTATTTGAAAAGACCCAATAATTTCTGAAATTTTCTACCTCATGATTTGTACTTCCTTATGTACTATTTTTACCCATAGGAGAAAGAAAAAGAAGAACAAAATAAACACTTAAAAATTATACTTAATTTCAAATGTTACCTAAGATTTAAAAATGAATAGTTTGAAATAATATAAAGAATAGTCACTATCAATTTGCAGATGGATAATCGAAATCATTCTTTAAACATTTAGTTGAGAGTAGAAACTGTCAACTAAGCTAACAAAGTTTGTATGGATTCCTATAGCATTGGTTTATCATCACTGTTTCTGTTTCTTTAGTTGTTTTCAAGATTGTCCACTGAATGCTTACACCTTACTTAAGGAAAAAAATTTTTTTTTAAATTTCCAATTTACACTGCATTATATTTTACTGATTTTTTTTTTATCGTATGAAACACCTTTTCTTAAGAAAAGGTCTGAAACATACATTAAAACCATAAGTCATCTAGACTCTGTGTGTGTGTTGTAAATTGGTTTTTGCTTTTTGGTTTTTTTGTTTGTTTGGTATTTTGGTTGTTGTTTTGTTTTACTCTTTATGTAAGAAAGGAAGTAAACACAATGTGGTTTTGAAAGAAAGCAAAAGGAACAGTGGACATTCAATAATTTGTTGCCTACATTCTATACTTTTCTTTCACATAAAAATAAAAATCAGTTACTCATCAGATTTTTAAAAATGTGTTTAGACAAAACACCTACAAAGAGAAATATATAAGACACTGATATAGAGACATCCAGGGATTATATAAAATAATTTTTACTACTTTAGTCTTGAATAATGTAACACAAAATGTCCCTTGAATTTATCTGTGAATTTTATTGTTTCTAAACATGAATTGCACAAAACCCTCCAAAAGTCACAGTAACCTTCTCTAATATGAATCAACTTTCATATAAAGAGACTTGTGTCAGGGATAAGACTGATCCTAATTTTTTAAAATTATGAGGTCATTAAACACAGTATTTTATATATTTAGAAAGGATTTTCTGAACTACTGAAAAAAAAACTCTTTGAGAGATTGTGAAATTTTCTTAATATAAATTACCCACTGAGAAAAGCTAAATCGATTCTTATTAATTATTCCTGAAGAGGATCTCTTAATTTTGTGCAATTTTTGATTCTCTGGAAAATAATCATAAAATTAATGTTTAAGATCCATGTAAAAAAGAATTTTATTATATGAAGATTAATGCTTTCTTTTTACTCACAAGCTCTAGTCCTCTCTTCTGTTGAACATAACGCCAGCAGAACCGTTTGCTTAACCTAACGTTTTCGATTTAGATTTGTGCCTTTTTTTTAATATAACAACATATTAGCTATGTTTCATATTTATCTGATACCTTCCATAAATTCTCTCTGCAGTGCTTCTTCACAATGAATAGCAGGGTAAAAATTCACTGAAACATATAATTATACTCATAGTCTAATCAGAAGCCATCAACAAATAACAGAACAGTCTGAAGGCCAGTATAACACTATTTACTTGATTTTTCTTTTTTACTTTATATAGAAAAAAAGAATAAAACAAAAATCAAAGTTATTGAAGAGAACTCAAACATAAATGTTACTAAACATTTGGTTGTTTTGTTCTTACCTGTCTAGAGAAAGTGTTACAGTTTCATTCATTTCCGGTATGTCATCACCTTTGACAGTAATGTTGATTGTTGTGTCACTTTGCCCAGATAAAAACAAAACAGAGCCATTAAAGGGACCTATATCATCTGGGGTCACTGCTTTTGAATTAAAGCCAGAGGGCTTCAAGCTCCAGTAGACAGTAGCCTGGCCATCAGTTCCATCCCGATGTAAGGGAATGTATACCTTATAAAAATAAAAGAACAGAACAACTTCTTCTAAAATGTATGTTCAGAAATTATAGAAGCTTTGGTATTGCTATTAGTTTGTACATATATTATTGTGTGAACATATGTATTCTATATAGAGAAGTGAACTATTAAATGCATTAAAACACAAACAATCCTCTAAGCACGAAAATAACTTTAAATATATTTTTATTAATTTTTGCTAACCAAATTTATATACAAAACACCCCTCAGCCAAAAATGTGTCTAATCTGAGTTTTCTTGATAAAAGACAAATTTTTTTTTTTTTTTTTGAGACGGAGTTTCGCTCTATCGCCCAGCTGGAGTGCAGTGGTCAGATCTCAGCTCACTACAAGCTCTGCCTCCCGGGTTCACGCCTCTCCTGCCTCAGCCTCCCAAGTAGCTGGGACTACAGGCGCACGCCACCTTGCCCGGCTAGTTTTTTTTTTGTACTTTTTAGTAGAGACGGGGTTTCACCATATTAACCAGGATGGTCTCGATCTCCTGACCTCGTGATCCGCCCGTCTCGGCCTCCCAAAGTGCTGGGATTACAGGCTTGAGCCACCGCGCCCGGCCAAGACAAATATTTTAAAACTCAAAGAATTGTGAAAAACATAGAGCTATCTTGCTAAAGAATAAATTTCCATTAGAGGTTCTCTGAAGATAGAATTAACTTACCATCACAATATAAACTGAAAAATAAACTTCAGTGATTATATGTCATATAAAATACATCCTAAGTGATGGGGGCAAAATTTTAAAAAAATGTTTCTAACCAGTAGGATAAATACCATAGAAATAAAATCAGATATTTTTATCATGATTCTGGGTTACCTTGAGCAAGTTACTTAACCTCTCTGATCCTAATTTTCTCATGTGAAATAAAGCTAATGATTTCCTATTTTGCAAGTTTGCAGTGAGGATTACAAATTGTTTAAGTAAAGTATCTAGAACAGTGCCTCTCTACAGTATAAGTCAAATAAATGGAAGCTATTATAATAATTCTGAAACAAATTGTATTTGGTGGCTTCATTCAAGGGCAGTACACTTTAAAAATATATAATAAAAGCATCACTACAGATCATGATGAAGTTTTTTCAAAGGAAGAATATAAAGGAATATTTAATGGTTAGATTACGCTATTCCTTTTATGCTCCTAAAAGAGGAGTATGCTGTTTTATTTTTTCTTTGCCCTTTAAGCTCATCTTGGGAAAAAAAAAAGATATTTCACCATTAATCATTCTGCTACTTCACCTAACAATGGTCATAACCTGAGACTAGTGAGCAAAGATTCTTAGGGAAGACAAAAGAAGTAACAGAGGGCTGGGACCCTGAATCACCTTGAGGGAGTGGGCATCATCCAGGCTGTATCTGAAACAAACAAAGGAAAACTCCTAGTTTTTCTGCTGTTTCCCAAGAGGGGAAGAATGCAGGTCCAAGGAGCCCAAAACTTCCTAAAAGCTAATTTTTCTTAAGGGAAAAATATGAAATGGTAAATTTACAGCTATCTAAGATAAATAAAAGCAATCCATTCCTTAAGAGCAAACTAAATGCTTTCCTGTTTTTAGAAGTGTATTCAGAAAAACATGAAAAATCAAAACCATCTTGAAAAATGAAACGTCTCTGTCCATTTATAGATGCTAATATACAATGGAAATTGAGGTCACCATATTTTAACATAAGGCTTTGATAACGAAAACAACTCTCCTGCTTTCAGATCTAAACCTCAACTCAGTTTAAATCAAATTTAAGTGTGGGGGATTTGGAGAAGGTCTTGGACAAACTATGACTCAGGAAATGGTAAGACTAAAGGAAGAGCCCTCCCTAAGACAGAAATTCAACCAGGGCATGGTTGAAGGGGAGGGATGGTGTGCTCTGCATGTGAAATTTTTATATGTCTATATGTAAAAATTTACATATATTGTATATATAAAGTAAAAAATTCTTAAGATTTAGCATTCCACAGCTTTACCACCATCATCTCCATCATCAAGCATAAGACCCAAGCTGGCCACCTCACTCCAACCCAAATATATGGAATGCTCAGAAATGAAGTAGGTCAAGCACACCTGTGGTGCCATGTCTTGGCCATTAAGAAAAAAAAAAAAAGAAAGAAAAGGTTTATACGCCAGGCACGATGCCTCACGTGTGTAATCCCATCACGTGGGGAGGCCGAGGGAGGTGGACTACTTGAGTTCAGGAGTTGGGTACTAAACTGGGCAACATGACGAAACCCCCATCTTTACTAAAAATAATAATAATAAAACAAGTAGCCAGGAGTGGTGGCACACATCTGTAGTCCCAGCTACTCAGGAGGCAGAGGTTGCACTGAGCTGAGATCATGCCACTGCACTCCAGCCTGGATGACACAGTAAAATCCTCTCTCAAAAAAAAAAAAAAAAAAAAAAAAACTTTATGTTTGGCTACCACTGTAGTATCAAATGTCATAGAACTGTCTGAAAGCTGTCACATCAAAATATCCTACACTCACTGTGAGCAATTAATTCTAATTTCATTCTATCTAATAATGTAAAACATGATGGGAAAATCACGTAATCATCAGTTACCTATTTCAAATGACATACTGAAACTTTCTTGTACACGGTGAAGCTGTTTAAGATCTGTTAACCCTATATGCTGATCCTATTTTAAAAACAGTGTTATGCTGATCCTATTTTAAAAATAGTGTCGGTACATTACTTCATATTCATTAGCCCCCATCAGTAAGAAAGAGCCTACTTACCACTTCAGCAGCAAAATCTTCCGGTTCATGCAAAATAATTGGAAGATTGCTAAGAAGGCCAATTTCTCCATTTGCAATGGCTGGAGTAACCAGTAAAGAAATATTGCAGATTTCCCCAAATCTAGGGCTTATGGGTGGGATTGGGGGAATTATGTTCAACAACTCCACAGTTTCCAACTATAATAAACAAAAACACAAAAAAAGTAATAAGAATTGATAGAATAGAAATGTTTTTAAAAAGCGTAACAGCATGGGGCGACAAAGTAAGCATACGTAGAGGTCACCAATAACTTGGCAATTTTATTCTCCTCCTCTCTCATTCACCATCCCTTTTCAATCTCCTTCCCTGGCCTCTGGAGCTCTTTCTGCCCCTCAATTATTATTCCCCAGGGGTCTCCCTAAACTCTTTATCTTATAATTTTATGCCTGCTCCTTAATAATCTCTGCATCTCTCCCTCTAATTCCAAATCATTATAGCCAACTGCCACCAGACATCATATAAATGTCACACAAACACCTTACATATACAATATCCAAAACAGAAATCACTGTCCCTGTTCCAGGTTCCTTCACTAGTATCATCGCCAGTGCCACCACCTGCTTTTCCTCCTTGCCACCTACATCCAACTACCTTGACCTTAAAGCCAAATATCAGTCGTACACATCTTCTTCCTGTCTTCCACTGACCCAGACTTCCAATCATCCCCCATTTCCCTTCTCCTCCAGACAAAATTCAGTATCAGAAGACCACTCAGAACTCCATTTATAACTTCATGCTTCTTTACATTTAAAGAACTGCAATGTATAACATATAGTATCCCTGTAGTTATACACTTTACATATTGCTGGTTTATCATCATTTGATGCATTCCAGATTTTTACTTCCCAACAGGTCTGTAGAACTCTTATGGGTCTGTGTCCTTTTCAGCATTTTCCCAATACATGACATAGGCTTGACATAGACTTGAAACTGCAGCAGCTTCACAATAAATATTTGTTAATTCCTCCCTTCTACACAATCTGAGCTCTATAAGAATTCTGATAAATCACAAACATTCAACGTTTTCAATATTCTAACTTTTCAAAATCTAACTTCTCAAAGGACACAGTGTTCACTTCAAGAGTGCAGGAATAGGTAATCATTACAGGACTACAAAAACCATAGGGATTTTAAATATTAAAATAAAATGCAACTTTTAACTTAATAAAACATGTCTCTCCCACTCTTTAAAGCCCTCTGTTAGGCTTTATAATATTGAAATGATGACACTAAGTAACCACCAGTAGAACTGTGATTTAAATTGATTTTCCACACGTGGACAGGACTGGTACTGATTTCCCTCCTACTTTGTGATGAATAGTACATGTTAACGAATAAAAGTAAATGTCTTTTTTAAATGTCACACATTTTGCTTTAAAAAAATCACATACAGGAGAAAGACATAAATAATTTTGGTTTTGGTAAATACTCATTCGAAAAAAGAAAAAAATTAGATTGATGAATTTTGTCAAGTATTGGCATATAGATGAAGTCACATAAAATAAAACATGATTTTTAGTATACTGCATTTACTTTGCAATGTAAATTAAATGTAAAGATAAAGTCATGCAACTGTCATTCTTTCTAGAGAAAAGGAATATATACACACATATATATTTATCTTACAAAATAGCACAAAGTTAAATAAAATACATATATTTGAATGGTATATAAATATAAGGGTGTGTATTGTTATAAGGCAAAGATATTTCTAAAATACACTGGTCATGTATGACCAAGCACATGTTTGTGAATGAACATTCTCATTGCTGTATATTCAAAAAGAGCTAAATGGATAACATTGTGTTAAGTATCAAGAAAAAATCAATATAGTTTTACTCAAAACTTTCTAAAAAGAAAGAAATATGTAAGTCATATTTCCCTACACTTATCAAAAATGTTATACAATTAATCTTACATATAGTATTTTTGACAAATTAGAAAGAAAATATAGACGGTTATGAAATGAACTGTTCGAAAAGAAAATGTTAATTGTACATGGCTTATTTCCTAGCCTATAAGCCTTTTTTTGTCTGGGTTCCATCTGCTAAATCAAACTGCTCTATTCATTCATAAAGAATCGTTCTTTACTTTCAAATAGTTTGCCACTGGGACAGCACATTAGTAACCCCATGCTTGCCAAAAGCTGCACCTCAGACTAATGTATTTAGCTGAGAGGGTTACTAAAGAATGAGGAGCGACTAAAGAATTCTCCTTTCTTTAGTTTCATTCAACTTTGCTTGCAGAGGCTGAGGCTTCCTATTCTTGAGTTGCTCATCCATTACGTACTATGAAAACTACACAACCCTCTTATTCCAACCAGCCTTCCAGAACCTACAACTGTTTTGAACCTCAATGATTTATGTCAGTGACTAATAATGCCTTCTTCCCCCTAAGCAAGTGTTAAATTAACTGCACCGTAAGACCTATGTTTTTTAACTATATAGAGAGATACATAAAGAATTGAGTCTGAAATTAGTGGTGCAACTTTCTAACCCAGGATCACCAAAAATCAGATATTAATTACATCCTTCTTCAACTTTTTCTTAGTTTTCAAGTGTTATCAAAAATTAATTTTGTCATATTTATATAGAATACTGAGGCAGAATAGCTAGTATAATATCTGACTCGTACAAAGGATGTATTTATACAAGAATTCTCTGCAGCTACTTGGATAGAAATATTGGACTTTTTCAAAAGATTAAAAGTTTAACATAGAGGATACTGATATTGGTACAGATTTTTTATATATATTAGCACAGTTTTTACTGTCTCTATTCATAGTAAAAACTACTTTTGAGGCATTATGAGAAAAGAAATTAGAAAGCTAAAATAACAAAAACGTTCTCTGTAACTCCAGAACAACGTTTCTGCATCATCAATTCTCAAAACTTTTTATCACATCACCGCAGCTATTCCACATATGCCAGAATGCCCAGGCCTCCATGAAAGCAAAAGCAACTGTGTAAAATCTTGGCTTCATTCCACTTGTTTTAATAATCTGGTTCTTGTATGAGTTATAGATGATGCCAGACTGGAGGCAAACAAAAGGGAGAACACTAGGCACCAAAACATTCCAAAAAATCCTTGAACATATACTTATGAGAATGTTCTGAAACCCTGAAACCTGAGGACACTGACAGCACAGAAGACAAACAAGTGCTGACATCAAAAAAATTCCATTAAATTCTGAAACTCAACAAATTGTATCCCAGACAGTCTTGAAACTTCAGAAATGCTACTGTAAGTGTGAACTGGTAAAATCAGTATGCATTTCCATATTAATAAAATCAATGTTTAAAAGCAAACAAATTATGTCATGTTTTTGTATAAAGCCAGAGGGTTTTTTTGGTTTTGTTTTTTAGTTTCTAAATATAGCTCTAAATGTGTTCTGGTGGCAGCATTCTAGTTGTTTTAACTTAATGCTCACAAGGGCCCAAGTCATGTGCATGGCCATTTGCATGGCCATTTGCAGTATTTCACTTCACAGATCCAGACTCCCTGGCATCCACAAGCCACAGTACAAACCAGACACAATTGTGAATAGAGCCATCTTCCCCATCTTTCCACTCCAAGAAAAATCCAAGGGTCCTCCAGAGAGTGAGTTATCCTCACAAGTAGAAGCACGCATCACATGAAAATTTTCCCACTTGGAGGAGATGCAAGAAAACAAAAATTAATAATAATAAAGGTGAAGATCAGGATCTACTGCCATTAGTGTAGGGCTCTGGGGAAGATGGCAAATGCCTCCCTCTGTGTAGATATATTACAAAAAGGTGTCGCCTACATACTGACAAATCCTACATCCCCACAACAGGTTACCCACTAAGCCCCTTGGACAAGAGTTCTCGAAAAATGCACTAACAGCACAAGCATGCCTGGAGGCTCAGCTTAAAAAAAGGCGGGAGTCTTCAAAATGAAAACAGTCACCCTACCAAGTGCTGACACAGTCTTACAAAATTCAGAACACCAACAAACAGTTGTAAAAAGCTTTCAGAGACAAAGATCAAGTTATCTAAAAGATAAATCATTTCCTTCCCTTCAAATTTCTCATCTGCAACTCTGGAAGCTTAACAACAATTCCTTTCAAGTTCTGAAGAAGAAATTATTTTAATCTAGAAATTTCTACCAAGCCAAACTATCAATATGAGTATAAA
Source organism: Theropithecus gelada (assembly GCF_003255815.1). Taxonomy (NCBI): domain Eukaryota; kingdom Metazoa; phylum Chordata; class Mammalia; order Primates; family Cercopithecidae; genus Theropithecus; species Theropithecus gelada. Next base: position 86,099,902 of record NC_037673.1, on the reverse strand, counting down.
ATTTCACATTTCAGGTGCTCAAAGACTCAAAAAGTTTACTTTACATATATAATTTCAACACATGTGTTTGAGGGTAGATATAGTACAATAAAACTACAACATAATCCCAGAAGGAAAAGGCAAGAGATTAAGAAAATTCAGGAGTTCAGTAAAAAACATCCCAGACAACAGATGTAAAACAAGCATAGAAAGCAGTTAGTTTAGCTAAACTCAACATTCAACACGCACAGGAAGATAGCAGCAAGGTCTCAAAAATATAGTGAAGATAACATATAGAAAAGGGACAATCAGAAACTCCAGAGAAAAGAATAATAAATCCATCAAAAAAGAAAATCTAGACAAAATATGAAACATACTTAAATGTGGTAAGATTCAAAGAAATTAGTGAAATAGAATATTTCATTTGCTATATACTTCAGTTGGCAAAATGTATGGCAACATAAGATTTTAGCTCTTTCCTTGTCAGTCCATTCACACTGCCTGATTCTGTATTTAATTGGTTTACATAATTTAATAAGCACTCTTTATTGATTTTGGAATTTAAGTGTCAAGCAATCAACACATGGAAAACAACAACAGTATCATAAATGAGTGCAGATACTTTGCACTTTGGCCATAAAAATAATATTTTGGTTAGCAGAAGAAATGAAATATGTAAAATGGAAGGATATGTTATGGGGACTTTACTAAACAGTTGAAGGTACAGAGATTCTACCTAGACAAAGAAATTGATTTTTTAGTATATTATTTAAAAGTATTTATAAAATTTTTCTTGGGCCAGGAGCGGTGGCTTACACCTATAATCCCAGCACTTTAGGAGGCCCAGGCGGGTGGCCAACATGGCAAAACCCCATCTGTACTAAAAACACAAAAGACCAGCCTGGCCAACATGGCAAAACCCCATCTGTACTAAAAACACAAAAATTAGTCAGCTGAGTGTGGTGGCAGGCACCTGTAATCCCAGCTACTCAGGAGGCTAAGGCAGGAAAATCGCTTGAACCTAGGACGTGGAGGTTGCAGTGAACTGAGATCGTGCTACTGCACTCCAGCCTAGGTGACAGAGTGAGACTCTGTCTCAAAAAAAAGAAAAATAAATTCTCATATTGCTTTATTTCTGAAATATTTTCCTTGTAATATTCATTATGAAAACACACTTATCCTACAAATCCTATTCCTATGTCATATTTTCCCAAATCAATTCAAAGCATAGTTAGCCTCTCTTTCTCTTGTCCTCCCCTGTAACAGTTTGTAAGTTACTCTACTGTTATCCATGACAGTCTGACTTGCATGACTGGCATTTCACGTCTGGTGTACTTTTAATATCACGTAATCAAAATATTAACTTTGGTAAAACTTCTTGTCTTATTTATCCTTATACACCTCAGGAGCAGGCATCATCTCTCTTCCAACTACCTAAATAACTTTTAGTAACAAAATATAAATGACAGCAAAATAACAAAGTCAAAATAATTTTAGTTAATTCTTTCACACAGATTAGTACACTTGAGGGTTAACCAAAATTATGATTATTTTAATACTAAAAGTACCTGTACTAGAAAGTGAGCTCCATTTTGAAGGAATGCATCATTTCTTATTGGTAATTTTGTAGTGACTTGAGTTTTTTGCTCTGGAAAAGTGAGGTCATTTCTCCTCGATATATTTAAGATGCCATCTTTTGCTTGGAAGGGGTCCACAGCTCCAGCAGGAATGTAAAGTACAGAATAAAGCAGCCTCACATCTCCTTTAGTCCCTCCTAGTCTTGTAAAACTCAATGATAAGTGTCGTTCACCTGGGCTGCTTTCAATCTTCTGGTTTTCCATAGGAAAAAATGTTATTAGGCCATAGACATCATCACTATCCTGAATGTAGAACAAAAGCTGCAGATAAAGGAATAAAATATTAAAGTATAGAATTCTCACATCTGAGATTCTCAAATTCTGTATTTTCCATGTTATTCTAATTTGAATATTAATATTTCATGTCTAAAAATGATGACTTCCTACACATAATAGAGTAAAAGATGAACCAAAAACAGATTTGGAAATGTTCCTAAATCAGTTTGTGGAAGTTTTTAGAGAGTAAAATATTTATTTTCAGAAGGAATACTGAACAAGAAAACTATCTTTCCAAAGCCAGTGTTTTTCCTGTCCCTTCAAACTAAACATAAAGTTGATATGTATGATCAAATTCTTTGGTTCTTCTACAGCACAGAAATATTAACAAGCGTAAAGCGTAACAAGAGTTATACCTCTGCTGGCTCGCTCACTTCTGCACCTCCTCGGATTGTGTGAGGCAGAATTTGAAGTAGATAAGCTTCTGCCTCTTCTGGAAGATCATCATCAACTACAGTAAGAGGAACTGTTGCCAACATCTGCCCTTGTGCAAAATGGAGAACTCCAGAGCTTGGTGTGATATCTGCTGTTACTGGTGAGGGATCACTGCTGTTCCGTGTCAACACCCAATTCACAGAGACGTTCCCATGGGTACCGCCATTTCTAACCACTGTGATTTCTTCAAATCTTAAATGTTTTAAAATAAATACATATTGTCACATAGTACACTTTATTTCCCTTAGATTAGCCTTCCCAATGTCAAGTTGTCCATTAGACACTGATAAAAACAGAATCTATGTAACAAAAGAACAACTGATTTGTTTTTTGTTTGAGACTGGGTCATACTCTGTTGCCCAAGCTGAAATGCAATTGTGTGATCAGAGCTTACAACCTCAACCTCATGGACTCAGGCAATCCTCCTGCATTAGCCTCCCACGTATCTGAGACTCCAGGTGGACACCACCACACTCAGCTAATCTTTTCATTTTATTTTATTTTATTTTATTTTATTTTATTTTATTTTATTTTTTGTGGGCAGGGTCTCACTTTGTTGCCCAGGCTGGTCTCGAATTTCTGGCCTAAGATAATCCTCCCCCTAAGCCTGCCAAAGTGCTGGGATTACAGGAGTGAGTCACCATGCCTGGTGGAAAAAAACATTTTTAATATGAAGGTGTAGATATGTGAATGTGTCCTAGGGAACTACTATACTATAAATCATTTGCATAATTAAATCACACTCCAAATAAGAAAGAAAACAATGAAGCCATGGTAGAAAAAATGACACATATTCTAACAGTTCGTTGGTGTGTCCAACATCACAAAACTTAAATCTTGGAATAATATATTAAAATAATGGTAGCAATATATTTAAAATAAATCATACCTTGATATTCTGTCTTCATCAATTATAACTATCCTTTCAAACAAAACACTGTTGAGTGAAAGGACTCCATAAGGTTTATCATTTGGCTTAATGGTGACTTGTACAACGGAAGGGCTTATTAGCACAGCATCTCCCTGTAAGGTATCTTTTAGTAACATAATGTGAAACGATTCAGCAATCTCTGGTATGGTGTCATCAACTATTTGAAATTTCAAGTGAGATTCATGAATAAAAGGTGGAAAAACAACAGTTGTGTTTGGCTGAAGATCAATGAAGTCCAGATTTTGCTGGGCATGTGCTGTGGAATTCCCAGTTGCGATAGCATAACTGATTGAAACCTCATATTCATCAGATCCAATCAGATTTCCATTGTTGTCCTTTCCACGAACTACTGGAATTAGGAGTATGTGGTCTTCCTCAGGAACCAAATAAATACTCTGAAGGAATCTCACGGGACTATCATTTTTCTTAATGATGATTTCAACTGAATTCCTAGAGGTGTTTATCTCAGCTCCTCCTTCTACACTTTTCAGTTGAACTAAAAATACTTCATCATTTTCTGGTACCTGTTAAAGGAATATAAACAGAGGCAAAACATCAACAGCCAAAACACCTGGAAAGAAACTAAAGTGTAACAAGTCATTATGCTTCAATACAATCACATAGAAATAAAAATTCTCTAACTGAGGGAGCAAATAGAAAGGCTTGTTTAGTCTCCAATTAATAAAATATTTTCCACAGGTAAATAACGTGTTTTAGACAGGAAAAGAAAACGTAATGAAGCAACAGTACAACTAATGAAGTATAAGTATAATGTCTTTCAACCTTAACTGGTCTTTGGGTAACTCCAAAGATTAAACAGTAAAAAACTGTCATACATTTCTATCAGTTTTATCAGTTTGGTAGGGTCAGAAGTAGTACTGAAAATCTAATAATACCTAAGAATATGGAAAGTACGTTAAACATTACATAAAAATTGTTAGTTTTCCTTGTGAATTATTCTTGCTTTTCTCCAAATGGTTGTTAATTCAGGAGTTAAACATGTGACACCAATATATGCTTTTCGAGATACACATCATGCCTCTCTGGAGAAAAAGCTGTAAGAGTCACTACTAGGAAAAATGCTGACACTGTTAAAGTGCAATTTTTGCTTTTTTGTTTTTTTTTTTTCCTTTTTTTTTTTATGCTCCTGCAGAGAAATCTTGGGGTTAATCTCCACAGTGCTGTGTGAGCTTTTCATTCACCACAAACTCTATTTTAGAAATAAAAGTGAAGAAAAAAATGCATACTTTTACCTCCATCAGTAGCAATACAAAAAGCAAAGCTATTTATCTTAAAATGTTATGATTTGATTGATCTTTCAAATTTACAATCAAAATGTATAATTAATCATCTCCCCAAATTATAGCCCGTTCAATGCTCTGAGATCTTAAAACAAAAGGTTTTTTTTGCTTGCTTCCAGAACCACAGGAACTAGAGATATCAATGCTTCCAAATATTTTATTTTTTTTTCAAGAGAAGAACTCTTTTCTCATAATGTCTTCTAATACTCTAATACATTTTTTTCCCTTCTCTTGAGGTTTCTTGTGATTTAGTTTCGGAATATTTGTAGGAGGGTAGAAGAAGGGTTACAAACTCCCAGCTATTTTCTTTTTGTTTTCTTTTCTGGCAAAATTTAGTTTCTTTTCTAAAAAGTCATGTTTTCTCTTGTTTAGCTCATGTGGGGGACATCCTTGCACATTATTGCTCAGATTCATTCTTTTCTTAGCAGTTAAGCTAGCTGTATCATGTATCTCTATCCTTGGTAGTCTCAATGTGAAATATGAAAATAATAAAAACCTTCCCATAAATGTGAACATTAAAAATATCCAAACAAAAGAATATCAACTTAAGTAGAATTTTTCTTTGCTTTTGTGGTAAAATATTTATTCCAGGTTAGTACTGTTCTTGCTCAAAATTGAAAGCACGAACACAAATAGATTATCAGGGTATACAAAATGCTTAAATGTTTGTATTATGTATGGTTGCTAGTTATATTCAAATTCATCAGCTTTTAGATGTACAATTTAATGTGAATTAAGTAAGATAAATAATAATAACATGTATTCCAAAATAGTCAGCTATTTATAGCTGAGGTATGACTGGCCACAATACACTAAGTTTATATAGGACTGTGTCCTGCAACACAGGGTCCTTGTCCCATTTGGGTATGTAACATTAGCCAACCTCATCGTCGAGTACTGTCAAGTTATAAATTACTGTTGCTCTGCCAGGGGGAAAGGTGATATTTCCTTTAACTGGACTCAAATCTTCATCAGGGGAATTTGGGCCACCCTCTACCTGAAAAGAAACACACAATGCCGTCAATAAATACAAAATACTTCTCGAGATTGAGAAAGCATCATTGTGATGTCAGCTGACAAAAATCTGAAGTTTAAAGATGTTCTGAAAGAATTACATCATTCTGCCCTTCAAATTAATAGGTCCTATAACGTAATTATAGATATTGACTATAACTGCATTAAAGTACGTGGTTTCTATGAGCTGCTTTTTCTCAAGCATTACGTTAAACCTGAGGGGAGAAATACTCTATAAATATTTCTTTTTGGAAGAAAGGGTATTCAAGATTAGTAAATTCCCTCAAGTAACAGAATCAAATGCTAATATTTTCCACTTCACAAGCTGGATGTGAAGATGTGAAGAATGAATAAAATCATTCATTAAAAAAGCATTTGTTGAGTACTCCATGCCGCATCTCTTCTAGGTACTAAAGATTTAGCAGTGAACAGTGCTAACTCCGCACCATATAGACCTGACATTTAAAGGAAGGGAATAAATGATAAATAAATGAATGGGTGTGTGTTATATGATAATAAGTATCATAGAGAAAAAATTAAGAATAGTATGAGAGAGATCGAGTGCCAGGGAGGGGTGCTATCTGTATGCAGTTATAATCAATATAAAGCACTTACAACAATATATGGCAATATTAAGCACTCCAAAAACGTTACTTATAATTATTTAAACAGAAAACAGGCTACAAATGTGATAAAATAACTTTAGACATCCATAGATAAGTTGAAAACACTCTAACCTGGATGATTTATTCTTTCTACAGCCAATTATTTTCTAATTTTTCCAATATTTATCAGAAAAACTTTCAAAAATGTATTGTCTAAATGCATATTCCTAAGTACCTGAAAAATTGTGTATGACTTCCAGTGTAGAACTTGCAAGACTACTGCATATTTGGTTAGTGTTTACTATGTTTTTCATGCATTATTGCCCTCTGCTGTTCTATGTTCTGTGTAGTTAACATAACTACCATATGATGTGGACACCCACAAGCATGAACAAAACTATTCTATGCTTCCATAGAATTGTGTTACATAAATATAAGTTTCCATTTTATTGATATTACAATTGATAATTAGGAAAGAAACTGGTGTCTGAAATTGCTACCACTCTAATGTTTGAAAATAGTGTATGATCATGTTGCGGATCCTAAAAAACACAGAAAACACAAAAATTAGTTGGAGATTTAAATGTGTATCTCACGGAACAGCAATGTGGTGACACAATGATTGGCACATGGTCAGTAAGCAATCAAATCACATGATTAGAGCTAGTACCTGAAAAATACACGTCACCCACAGCTTATCATATTCATGCCACATCCTGTAACATTTATGGATTCCCATGGTGGAGTGCAATGGCAATAAACACCATCCATTTGGTGTACTGAAAAAAATGGGGGGTAGGGGAAAGGCATGGTGGGTCATGACTGTAATCCCAGCTCTTTGGGAGGCTGAAGAGGAAGGATTATTTGTGCTCAGGAGTTCGAGACCAGCCTGGGCAACATAATGCAACTTCATCTCTACAAAAAACATTAAAACTTAGCTGGGCATGGTGATGCACACCTGTATTCCCAGCTATTCAGAAGGCTGATGCAGGAGGACTGCATGAGCTCAGGAGGTTGAGGCTGCAGTGAGCCATGACTGTGCCACTGCACTCCAGCCGGGGCATCAGAGTAAGATCCTCTCTCAAAAAAAAAAAAAAAAACTAAAATAAAAATAAAATGGAGAAAGACAACATATTAAATAATTTACATAAACCTAAGTAATCCATGGGTATTTTAAAATTTCCTATTTTTGAAAACATTTATCATAAAAGTTTTATGAAATTTATAGAATTAACATTATTATTCTATCTTATGATTTATTTTTCCCACATAACTAAAATGTTAGCTTGTATTTCATGTAAGCATTGTATACACAAGCAGCAAGGAAAACATTTTTATATTAATCATGAAATGTATCAGATCAGAAAAGTATTCATCTTTATTTTAATTGTATTGTGTCGTGTTTATTATACAAGGAACTTTGATTTTCAAAACTGTAGCCACCTGGTATGAACTCCAGTGTTCGCATTTAAAGTGATTTCAGGGCCGGGTGCGGTGACTCACGCCTGTAATCCCAGCACTTTGGAGGCCTAGGCAGGCGGATCACCTGAGGCCAGGAGTTCAAGAACAGCCTGGCCAACATGGTGACACCCTGTCTCTACTACAAATACAAAACTTAGCCAGGCATGGTGGAGCGTGCCTGTAATCCCAGCTACTGGGGAGACTGAAGCAGGAGAATCACTTGAACCCAGGGAGCAGAGGTTGCACTGAGCTGAGATCATGCCACTGCACTCCAGCCTGGGCAACAGGGCAAGACTCTGTCTCAAAAATAAAAATAAAAGTAACTAAAATAAAATTACTTCGGAGTAAACTTACCTCAAAAGTCACCATGACCATTCCATAGGTTCCCTTTTCCCTGATGAGAGTAAGAGGCACGGACTCGTTTCTGCCCCTGGGCTCACTCACTGTGACTGAGGGAAGCTATTGAGGAGAGCAAGCACAGATGATGAGGAGCTGAGCAATCAGAGGTATTAGGCGGTAAAAACTATTACCTCAGAAACGCTCGATTTCCACAGACAAATCAATCCACACTGTATATAAGAATGTGATATTTCCTAGCCTCAATGAACTATAGCTTTAAAATGCTGAAAAAGTTAAAAATAATAGAGTAAAGGGAACATAAAAACTAGTCAAGCAAAAGATGCAGTTTCTTGTCCTGGTTCTACCATCAAGTAGCTGTTCTGCTGAGGAAGTTAAAGGTTTTTTAGTTGAAAGGTGACAAACTCAAATGCTCACAGAGGCCCAGGAGGTGACAGACATGAGTTAAGCCTCCAGACCAAGGCAGCAGGTCACTGGGACCACCACTTAGCCTTGCCCACAACCCCTCTTTCTCCACATCAGCCAGCTTGTCAGTGAAAAGCAGACACTGCTAACAACTTTCAGGACAGGATCTCTGCAGGAGGTGAAAGCGAGGACTTCAAAAGAAATATGCTGATTTGGCTGGTGGAAATTCAAGGTGGGAGAGGAGGAATACAGACGCAGCCAAGTGCATACAGGTTACAGAAGCAGTGGCCAACTCTCCGGGTGACAGCAAAACTCAGTAGCTCCATCCATAACTGGGGTTAGGAATGCCCATCTTGAAGGGTTGTGATAAGGTTTCAATGCAATAGTTCACATCAAGTGCTTATACTAAGGCTTCTGTAAATGTTGCTACCTGACATATACTGAGGGTTCAGTAAATGTTGCTATTATTATCATCATCATCAATGTCATCTTCACTACCAACATAATCATCCTCAGGGTGGAAACCAAAGCCAGCCTATTGAGCACCACTGTGAGCTCAATGGTTATTTAGTTTAATTTTAAGGATGTCAAAGGCTGCCTGGCAGCACTGAGACCCCCACCAGTCAGGGACCTGGGACTCATGCCAGAAACTAGGATTCATTTCCCAGAGGCTAAGATGTATAATGTCAACAACAACAACAAAATAAACCTTTAAACAAATCAGTATGAGGTCAGAGGTGATACACAGGGAGTTAGTGTAGCAGGAAAGCCATATGGAGAGAAATTAAGCAATTAAGGGAGCCTGCTTCATCATTAATAATTCCTTATCATTCAAATAAGAGATGGCTGATTAATTAACTTAATGTTTGTAAATGATAGTATAATGGAGGTTACCGAATTTCTACTAAACTGAGGTTGGTCAAATACACTTTTTAATGAAGATACTGCATTATAAAGATCATATTTACCTATAGCCCACTTGTTTCAAAGATAAGTTAAGGTACCAAGAAAATGACATACAATACAACCAGTTGTAGTAGCAATCTAAAAATAAATGAAAAGCTGGGAAGTACTGCAACGTGTTTTATTAATTATAATTAGTAATGTGATTCAAAGAGACTCCAAGTCAGGAATGTTACTGGAGTCTAAAATTTAGTGGCCAAATTCAATTGTATTGGAGATAAACTTGGTTTTATTTTAAGAGCTAGAAACAATTCATCTAAAGAAGGGCCCTATCTTGTGTATTTGTTTCCAAGCATAAAACCCTCTGATCATAGGATTGGCCAGAGCCACAGGAATTTAGTTAAGGAACAGAAAATAAACTATTGAGCAAAAGTGAGTGGGATGAAATGAAGTTTCAACCTTCAGAAAATATCAATTAATGGGAAAATCTTAAGAGTTGGGATGACTACAGAATTTTAAAGAGATGTTAACACCTGCTATTCAATTTAAGTTCATAGTAAGTTTTTTGAAAAGTATTATTTCAATATGCTTTCTCATCTCCCATTAACTCCAAACTTTCAGAAGAGTCTGACAAACAATCAACACTTTATTTAGGTGACATTTGGGGAAATCAGGCAAAAGCAATGGGTGGTATATCTGAATTAAAGACAAAAGTGGAAACAAAGGAGTCAGGTGGAACAATCAGCAAAAAGAGATTAGGACAACAGATGACCACGATCATACAAGCCTCCTCAATTCACAAACATCTTGGGTAGAACAAATGAATGGTCTACAGAATGTGAAACAGAGATAAAGTTAAAGCAAATTTTATTTAAATATCAAAAGACAGCATGATACTGCTAACATCACGAAAACTAATTTTTAAAATTTAATAAACTATTATCTAGCAACCACAAGTATCATCAAATTGTGTCCATACCATATTAAATGAAATAATTCCAAATGCATTGTCATTTGATAATATTGTCACAGTAACAGTCCTTGGCCATCCGAGCTTCACATTTGCTGAAGGTTTCTAAAATAAAATCCCAAAAATAAAATAATGAATTAAAAATAAAATAATAAATTAAATATTTATTTTTGTAGAATTTGTCTTCAAGTAGTTATTGAGAATATAATAAAAATACATATGTAATCTTAATGTGCAGATTAAGTAAACATTCCAATTACATCAATATGGTTAAGAAGTTCCAAATGAAAAATTTTCAAAAAAGTTTTGAAAAGCGTAAGTCACTGACTCTTAATAATATATGATAGTATAATTATAAATCATCACTGGCTAGTAATACTATATTATAAATTAGTTATAATTACTATGCTGTCACTAATATAACAGAATTAAGTACACACACAGTACAAAATTCAATGTAATTTTTCTCATGCTATTGAAGGTACTGGAACTTTAGAATTAGTTATTCTATGAATCACAGAACCAAACTGAAGATAAAACATTAAAACTATGTTTATAAAATGCAGAGTTTTCTGTAACATTTGCACAGATGTTCAAGAGCAGCACAAAAGTATATTTTTTAAAGAATGACTTAAAAGAGCAAAACATAACTGTTTCAAGTGTCATTTTCACAAATATTTTAATGGTAGTGACACAATTATTAAAAAAAAAAAATTCTTAATGGTCTTTAGAAAAAAACACCAGAATGTTGTTAGCGAGTCATTGCCTCAACCTAATAGATGAAGCCATAAAGTTCAATTAAACCTAAGACTACTCAAGTTTTTTTCCCCAGCGGTACTCTGAATTTAAGTCACAGAGACCTCCCACTTCCATGCCTACTTTTTGTATCCTTGTCCTTTGAACTCAGAAGTCACAGTCATTCTTTGCATATCTGGTAGCAGGCGAGGAATAAAAGAAAAAAAGGCCAAAGGGAAGGCAAAGTTTTCTGGAGCAAGTGTCACGGCAATTCCCGAGTAAGGTGAATGGATTCAAAAACTAGCTGTGGAATTTCTGAACAAGATCAAGGAATAACCAGATTATGGAAATGCTGAAGAGGTTGTCAGTTCTGGATTCTACGAATACCACCACCAGTTATCTGAATTGGCTCATCTCTAGATAGATACGTTGTTAAGCACTAAAAGATTTTTACAAGTTTTATAAGTCCTCCTTATAATTTCTATGAGGAAACATGGACTTACCTGTAATGTTAAGTGAAAAATAAAAGTTTCATCAGGCTCTGGTAAGTCATCATCACATACTGCTATGTACACTGTTCTGTTTGTTTCTCCAGCAGGTATAAAAGCTGCAGCATATGTATCAAAAAAGTCACCACTGTCCTCTCCATACAGCTATGAAATGCAAAATATAGATCATTCTTACTTAACACAGTATTAGGACAAGTAAAACTGATGTTAATTACAGCAATCAAGAGAAAAAGCATAAATCAAGTGACTTTTCTATTTATCAACAGGGTTTACAAAAACAAAAATCATAAATATTTAACAACTGAAAAAACTTATCTTCAGAAATAAACAAATGATTCTAGGCCAGGCTCAGTGGCTCACTACTGTAAGCCCAGCACTTTGGGAGGCCAAGGTGGGCGGATCACAAGGTCAAGAGTTTGAGACCAGCCTAGCCAATATGGTAAAACCCCGTCTCTAATAAAAATACAAAAATTAGCTGGGCGTGGTGGTGTGCGTCTGTAGTCCCAGCTACTCCGGAGGCAGGAGAATCGCTTGAACCCGGGAGGCAGAGGTTGCAATGAGTTGAGATCGCACCACTGTACTCCAGCCTGGGCAACAGAGCAAGACTTCGCCTCAAAAAAAAAAAAAAAGAAAAAAGAAATGATTCTAAACAAAATCATTTGTTCATGTTGTGAAATGAAAACAAATATTACACAGAAAAATAATAATTATATAGGAAAGCAATTATGTGAATTTTTTTTCTCTGCTCTTGATTGATCTGGAGTAGACTACAGCAAACCTAACAAGAAGACAAATTATAACTAAAATTCTCAAAAAAATGTTGTATGTATGCAAAGCAACACAACAGAATATTATTCAGCCATCAAAAAGAATGAAATCCTTTCATTTGCAGCAACATGAATGTAAAAAGAGGTCATTATGTTAAGTGAAATAAGCCAGGCGCTGAAAGATAGATATTGCATCTTCTCATCCACACATTCTCATCCAGCTAAAAATGTGGATCTGATGGAGGTAGAGAGTAGAATGGTGGTTACCAGAGGCTGAGAAGGGAAGAGGACAATGAATAGAAGTTGGTTAAGGAGTCAAAAACAGAAGGAATGGGTTCCAATATTCGATAGTACAGTAGGAAAATTATAGTTAACATTAATTTATTGTATCAAATAATTTAATATATCAAAATAGATAGAAGAGGGGAATTGTAATGCTTCCAACACAAAGAAAAAATTAATGTTTGAAGTGAGGGATATCCCAATTCTCCTAATTTGATCATTACACATTGTATACAAATATTAAAATATCACATATACCCCCCAAAATACATACAACAATTATATATCGACAAAAAAGAGAGAAGGAAAAGAAAGAGGTGTATGTGGCCTGACAAAAAATGTGTCAGGAAAATCAATTATTTCCCTATCTGTTTCAAAGAAACTGCTCTTTCCCAAACTCAACCTAAAGTTGTACTCATATTCTCCCACATCTCCAATAAAGATCTAATTCTTTTAGCATTTCAAATGTTTTAGTAATCATAAACTTCTCCTTAACTTTTTAAGATCTTATTCTATAAAATCAGCATGACTAGTAAGAGTCTCCACATTATTAGTAAGATTCTGCATGACCTTGTGCAGATCAACATGCGATCTCTTTCACCAAACAGCACAAAATGAGTAATTTAACTACTAGAAAAAATATTTGATTTAGTACCAATAAAAAACATGTACAGGGAAATTTTAGTCAATTCCTAGTTCTCATACATAAAAATAAGTTTTAAATAGTTGAGAAATCCAAGTAAGTTGTCAAGGGTGTTGGAAATATACCTTACTATAGAAAATGACACAAACTTTAAGAAAGAATTATCAAGAGCCACTGAAACAAACAGAAAAGCACAGTAATTCAGCCTATGAAAATCATTTCATCAATTTCATTAATCAAATGCAAATTAATCAAATAATTAACAATTCAAAATAAGTAAAAATCAAAATATATACACATATATATATTCACCAGAATAACATTCATAGTAGTAAAAATTAAAAGCAACCTCAATGGAAAGGAAGAATGATAAGGAAGTAATTACAACACCATCAAGAAAAGTTGTGAAAATGATAAAGGAATCTGAAAAAATTGTTAAGATTCAATGAAAATTATGTGAAAAAGATTATCTAATATAATGCATACTCTAAAAATAATTTCTCTATATAGCTGTATGTCACAAATAACTAAAATTATAGCATTGGATTTGTTCATAGGTCATTTTTCTGCATCTTCTCTTTTTATAATATTTCATAATGTGATTATTAAACCTACTACTTAAAATTTTATTTTTACAAACAAAATGTTTAAGTACTTTGAGACTCAAATATAGCAATGTTCTTAGTGGTCATATAACATAACTTTCTGGTTAAAAGTAGATACACACTCACGCACACACAATCCACCCAGTAACTAAACTGTGTGCAAGGTAGATCTATAGTTTAACAAATTCTACCTAACATTCACTTAAGTTAATATTCTTAATTTTTCCCACTAAAAGAGTTCTCAGACATAACTAAAGTTTTTTTTACTATTGTCAGTTTTCTACTTTTAAATATTCCATACATTTTCTCTACACCACCTTACAATAGATAGTATATCTGAGCAGAGATAACTACAATCCAAATTACCCAAAATGAAAAGTTCTTGTTCTAAAATAAATATATGAACACTATAAAATGATCAGTCTATATCTTTAAAAATGGTACTGTCAAATGCACATGGTTATGTTGGAGCACTCTATAAACCTATAAGAGATAAAAATGGAATAGTGTTATGTGCAAATCATCTATCATTTACCATAATGAAACTGCTCAAAATCTCAAACGGAAAAAAAAAATTCCTTGCCATTAAAACTAAGAAATTTCATATCTATTTCAGTAAAAATAGAACTATAATAATTTCTTACCGATACAATTGCAGTAACATTTGCTGGCTCTCCTATCCTTTCAATGATAAGACGAATAACTGTTGTACTTGTTTCATTAACAACAAATTCGGTTTGTCCAGTAAATCTTATTTCTGTTTCTCCAAACACAAACAGGATGAGTAAAGCTGAAAGAAGATTTACTAATAAAGATGCAGAGGGCATCCCTAAAACAAAACAAAACAAAACAAAATGTATATATGTATAAAATTCACAAAATATATCTAATCTATTTTCATTAGATTGTGATGTTTATAGACATAAACACAGTATGAAAAGTTAGACAGCAAACAACTAAGACATAAATATATCAACTACTAAGCCATCAAACTCAGATGTGTGATGACAGAAGTTAAAAAAATCACGATTGTACTCTTATGGTTCTTTTTCTACCATTCAGAAATACTTTTTGTTTTTTAGCTTCTATACCAAGATAATAGTTATAAGTTAAACTTACTTATTAAATTTAGTTCATGTAAAAAATTTATTGACATCCACACTTTAAGAAAAACCTAAGCAGCAACATGGAAATTTAATTAAAGACCATATTTATACAAATAAAACTATGAAATACCAGCCAAAACTGAAACAGTTGAAGCTACATTTCTAGCAACAAATTGATTTCTTGGTTGGTGTTTACTTTTTCCTTAAATTTGTCTCCTTTGAGAATATTTTTTAATTCTTAGTCATTGCAAGGAAATTCTAATCCTCTCAAAGAAGGGATAAATTTCCAGGACTTAAATTTCTTTCATTTTACTAGCTAAAATACTAAGACCACATCTAAGAAAATGTTCATGTTGCTTTAAAATAAGCAAGTTTATCAAAGTGTATATTTCCTTTTTTTCATGATACTTTTTTTTTTTTTTTTTACTACGATATGTATATGTATGAGTCATCAATATTGTTCCTACTTTCAGTACTCTGGGATTCAAGAGCTTTCAAAAGCACAACAGTGCAGTGGTCTCCTGAAAATGCTGCTGTTTTGTAATGTAGATGTACCTCTAAAAATGTGAACAATTTCCCTCATGGATCATTAAGATTCCAATGGATCTATGTGATCAGTCACACGAACATAAAAAGTTCACGTGTTTTAAAGAGCTGCATTACATATTCTATGAGCCAAAATGCTTCCTATTAATCTTTACCTTGGCCAAGAAGTAATAACATTTTCTTGTTTGTGATGTTTCCACTTGGCTACACATGGCTTTATATTTAGACACACCAAATACATGAGTTTCTGATATATTTTAGGATTTAAATGCAATGTTCTCAGTTAAGTATATACGGATAATGCAGTCTGAGACTGCTCAATGATGTCTCACACACTTCTGACTGCAAAACCCAGACAGGGATGCTGAGTTCAAATGGAGTCCAGGAAAGGGATATAAGCTAACAGGGACAGAGATGCTGAAGGATTGGGACTTCTTTTGTACCTGTCCCTTCTCTCCAGGCAAAGCTGCCAGGAGACTAATGAAATCTGAAGAAGAAATAAAATAGTTTTCCTTGACCAGCTGCAAACTCTTCCCTGTCTTCTAATCCAGTAATGTTCATGGAAAGAAAGGAAATGAAAAAGATGAGAGAAAGGGAAGGGAAAAAAGCAAAGCATTTGTGAGACAGGAAAGTGGGAGCAGTTCTGAGCTAAACCAAAGCCAAGTGAAGGTCTTTTTATGGAATCCCAAAGCCAGAATGATTTTACACCCCACTTAGGACAAATAGTGGGAAGGAAATGAACAAAGTACAATGAAGAGAGTACAAAATGAAGAGGGAGAAAGAAGGTGGCAACCTAGGCTTTGGATGTGAAAGAAAAAAAAATCAACTATGGTCTACTGTGATTTTGAAAGAAAAATCTAAAGTCCTTGAACGGGAGATGTGATAGAACCGTGAACTGAGAGAAATAAGACATCTGAAGTGCAATGTGAGACAGAGTGAAAGTGAGATTACAGCATGAGTAGAGGGAATCACGAACAAGTAAGAACAGTTCTCAAAATCTGTCCTGCATAAAGATCACCTCAGGCATTTGTTAAAATGCAAATTCTCACTCTCAAAAATTCTGATCTGGTGAGTCTAGAGTGAGGCCCAGGAATATGCATTTAAAACAAGTAGCCCTATTAATTCTGATGCAACTGATCCTTGGTATAAGACACTTTGAGAATTACTGTCCTAGAGTGTGAGGAATAGTGTTAGAAGTGTGTCCTGGAGTGAACATACAAAAGGTCACATTTGTAGTTACGAGTTAACTACTGAACTTTTTCAATGCTATATGTGCAAACTTCCTCATATGTTTTTTCATATTCTGATATCGCATTTTAAGATTTTGTGCATTCTGAATAAAAGCTGTAATGCCTTTTACAGAGTGATCATAACAGCAAATGCTTATATAGCACTGTTTTAAGGTACTTTATGTACATTAACACATTTAATCCTTACAATATCTCTATGAAGAAGGTGAGCATAGCAATAGTACCATTTTATAGCTGAGAAAACTAAAGCAGAGATGGGTTAGTTAACATATGCAATATTATTCAGTTAAGTGGCTATGTAGGCTTTGAAGGCTAACTCCAAACTCTCTACCCAATAACCACACCATACTGCCATTTACATTTTATTTCAACAAATCACACACCACCACCTTGAATAATATGATAGATCATTTATGCTACGTTTCCAAGCATTCAGATATTTCAAGCTCATGCACAATAACCAAAACTCCCATAAGAATGCATAATTTTGAATCTCCTAAAAGTTTCACTTTATTATTCTAATAAACATTACATTTATTTAAATGACACTACAGTTTTCCTGACTACTTTAAATATTTAACAGCATCTTTTTATGTCAGGACCAATAGCTCAAATGCTGCATTCTTACAGTTTCCCAGGCAATTAGAGCTCCAAGATCCTGTGTTTAAGTCAATAAATTCATTTGAAATTGGTCCACATCAGTGAGTTTTGAGATTATGCAAAATGAGCACACAGGCATGATTGGAAATGCCTCAAATTCTGTGACATCATTGATAATTGCATCTCCTTTGCTTTCATCTTTTCACACTGTATGAAAAGTTGTTGGGGCAAAATTGGCATTCAATAGAATTTAAAGATTAAAAAAAGCTTTGAAAATGAAGTTCCCATTACAAGACACGCATAATTACACAAATGCTGAATAGTTTATTTTTTAGAGTAGCTTGGTACACTTCCCTCTATCATACTAAAAATCTAATCTTTGGAATTCTGTTTTTTTAAAATAAAACTCAGAAGACAAGGCATTAGTAATAAATGACAAAGTGCATAAGTCTTAAATCTATTTTAGGTCATTTTTTTCTCTTATTAGATTTAACACAATTTTTTCATGCCCCGTCAGACCACTTATTTTTAAACTTCTCTATAAAATGAATTTCAAACGTATGTTTTAAGATCATGATGTGCATAATTTGTATTCTGTTGCAATTGTGAAAGAATAATTGCTTCACTGACATCATTCTTCTTCTCTAATGGGATGATATTCCAATATTCAAGTCCTCTCATTTCCAGCTATCATCCATGTTCTCTTCGCACCTCTCACTTTTGTTTTGTATGATTCAAAAGAAATTAAAACTCTTTCTTCCCTAATCTCTTAATAGATCTCTTATCATGCTAAGATGATATGTAATTTAATTTCTTGCTTCTTATTTCCTGAATTCTACTGTGAGATTTTGATAAGTCCTGATAGCACACAGGCAGAAAATCTCAAATTCTTGAATTCTAGTAATCATATTCAGTCTCTCCAACAAGTCACCTAATTTTGCTCCAAAAAAAAATTCAGAATTACCTTCTGGACTATATTAGAGCAGCTCTTACAATGAAAAATGGTTGTTTTCAGAAAAGCAGCTTACAGTTTAATATAACATTTGTATATTGTGTACCTGTATGTCATGCAACACCCTGTGCTAATCTATCACCGAGGACACAAAGACACTTAAAATATGTTCCTTGGCTCAAACAGAATCATAGGGTTGGCCATTCAGATCAGGTCAATCAAAGCCAAGAAGACAGAAGACACAATTAGGAAACTTTCCCTTAAGCATAAAAATGGAAATTCCCTCTACCACTGTATTTGGGATTGTGATAATTGGGGCAAGTTCTCCCACAGTCTGGAAATGAAACAAACACAGCCAAAGACAGAGCCAAGGGGATGAAAGGAGCCACATTTTGATAATCAAGCTTAAGCTCTTGAATTCAGCTTTATCCTGGATTTTCCAGTTAATGAGACAATAAATTACATTTTGTGCTCTAGCTGTATTGGGTTGGGTTTTCTGTTGCTTTCAACATCAATATTTATCCGCCTATCTCCAGTTTGTGATACTGAAAACTCATCTTACAATAAACAAACTGGAAAGTCCCCTCTGTCCCACTATAACATTCAACAGTATTATTCTTCTCTAAGCATTCATGAAAGGATGCCATGCTAGCTATCTTCTGTTCCCATGCAATTCTTACCACCATCTGTACTCACAGTCTAATATTTTCCCCTCCAGCTCATAACTGGCAATGACTAATAGGACACTTAGACAAACTAAGGATGTCTTCAGAATAGAACACAGCAGGACAAGAATGTACCATATTGATTCAGTGTCTGAAAAAGCTAAGCCCCTTCTGATTGTCACCAAGGAACCCCAATATCTTGCTTCTTTACATTAGTCTGACATTAATTTATTCCTATTGCTGT
This sequence comes from Theropithecus gelada, assembly GCF_003255815.1. Lineage (NCBI taxonomy): Eukaryota > Metazoa > Chordata > Mammalia > Primates > Cercopithecidae > Theropithecus > Theropithecus gelada. Next base: position 86,080,724 of record NC_037673.1, on the reverse strand, counting down.
TTCTCAGGATGCTTCATTGTTCCTGTTTAAAAACGTAATCCTATTTTCCCTGCTTTATTTTTTACCTGGATTACTTAGCCCATAAAAGCATCAAATACTATAAAATTCATCAACAATGTTCATTATAACCAATAAATTCTAAATTCTGTTTATCTAGGACAGTACCTTCCTCCCATCTTGTCTCAAACAAGTGATGGGCACCTTAGGAAATGTAATAGGTAGAGCATATTCTGATTAAAACGAAGAGTCAAAGAGTGTTTTTTTCTATGTCTCAATAACTATGCAGAAACAGAGTAGAATAAGGAAGAGAGTAAAATAAAAAAATAAGAATTAGGACCCAATAGAAGACAATGAAAGAAAATCATAATTCAATTAATTTTGCATTAATCAACTTCAATTAAAAAAACCTTCCCTCAATTTGAAAGTTAACTCCATCTCTTTACATTTCAGAATAAAAAACTGTACAGTATCTATGAGTGATGGGACAAGGACCTGAAAAGACAAATATTACTAGTGCAGAACTGAATGAATGCATTGACCTTTTAGCTTCATCTTTTGCCTTGTCAATGCCATAGCAAGCATCTTCCCACGGAGTGACCACCAGGTAATTAATACTGAAAATATGATCCTAAAGGAACAAGGTTTTCAAGTTTAGAATTACTTGAATTCTATTACATCTACTAAGGGGCATTCTAAAACTATAGAATTACTCCTGTGGAACAAGAGAAGCTTCATCGTTCCTATCATCAATTATTCAGCTTCTAAGAATTCTTAATCTGTCTTATTTGTATTTGGCAAGAACCACCAAAAAAAATGACCTTTGCCCTCTCCCAAACCAAAACAGAATTTAAATTTACAACTTCCAAAAACAAAGTACTCTAATGTTACAAATAGAATAAGTGCTAAACATTTTTAAAGTAATAAATAAAACAAATAGTCTCTTACTCAGACTGTAGTTAATGTCATTTGTCTTTATCTTCAATTTTTAAGAAATACATTTTATTTTATTCATTTTTAAATACCTTATATACGCACGTGGCAAAATATTTAAAAAGAACAAAAAGATAAACAGTAAAAAATAAGCCTCCCTCACAGTACCCTCCACCAGCCATATGCTGCTCCTACCCACAGTGAATCCCAGTTATCAACTTCATTTATATCTCTCAAGAGATTGTTTATGCGTGTGTATATATATACAGACATATATGTATTTCTACAGAAGACAGACCATAGAAATCTGTGTGTGTGTGTGTGTGTGTGTGTACATATATGTATTCCTACAGAAAACAGACTATATAAATCAGCACACCTTTCCAAGATGTTAGTTAACAAAGGAATACCAGGCTTCCATGTAGACCTTTGTGTTAGGAATATGTTTATTGTTTCAGACACATACCATCATCATTGTATATCTCATCAATAAAATGCCAGTTTCCATTGACTTTCACTACACCCACCGATTCACTCTTGGGGAACAGCTGACACAATTATGGTAACTTTAACCTACATCAATCAAAAGTGTTTGTCCTCTACACATGATGGGCAACAGTCATGCTGGGATCCCTGTTTCTATTATCCTGGAATCCCTTTGAATCCTTTCCTGTGTTTCATTCTCTGTTTGTTAATCCCATATTTTCTTCTGTCTTAGTTTATTTGGTTTATTCCCTTGTTTTGATGGAGAAAACTCTCCAGTAACATCCTGAGAAAGCATATGTAGAGATAAATGTTTTAGGTCTTGTATGTTAGGAATTATCACAATAATATCCTTCCACTTAACTAACGGTTTAACTGAGTATAGAATTGTAGGTAAAAATAATGTTCTTTCAGAATTTTGAAAGCCTCAGTCCACTGTTTTCAAACACCTAGTGTTGCTACTAAAAAATCTAAAATTGTTTTGATTCTGAAGTGTTTGTGACCCGTTCTGATTGTGCTGTCCGCCCTCTGGAAGGTTCTTCTCATTGTAAAGTGTTCTGAAACTTCAGAATGATGTATCTTGGAATTAGTTCATTCTTGCCCATTTGGCTGAACACTCTGTAAATTCCCTTCAATGTGCCACTCATATCCTTCAGACAGACCGTTTCCTTTATTATTTCACAATGATTTCTGCCCCAACTCCATTTTCACTGATCTCTCTCCCAGAATTCCTATTATTTGGTACTGCTATTCTGAGGATGGTTCTCTCATTTTCTTATATCTTATTCTCTCTAATTTCCAATTCTTTTATTTTTGCTCTGCTTTCCAAGAATTTAATTCACATTAAATTTCAATTATCCTAGTATTTTTTAATTCATGCTATCATGTTTTCAATTTCTAAGAATTTAACAGTATCCTGTTATTTTTCTATTAATCCAATGGTTTTGTGAAATATCTTAGAAAATACTGATTTTTAAAAAAACCTTCCCTCTTTATATTCTTTGTTACCTCTAAATTAACAAAAACAAAATTTGTTATTTATTCTGGAATCTATCTTCTATATCTGGTAATTCTTGATCATCTGTATATACTTAAAATTATGAGACTAAACTGATGACTGGATGCTCTGAATATCTGGATCTTCATATCTTCATATGATCAAGGATAAGAGACCAAAATAGTATTTGAAAGTTCTGAGCATGTGTAGAAGAATGTGGCTTGTCAACTTTGGGTGAACGAGTGAACCACTTATTAAAAAGTCCCAATTTTAGTATCTATAGAAAAAACTTTACTCTTACATCGATCAGTTTCCCCAAAGAAGAATCTTCCATACTCCCATCTAAAGGGTACAGATATAATTACCAAGACATCTGGGACCCAATAGAAAGTGGTAAAAAACTGGACTCTCTGAATTCAGTCATCATATGGTCACTTAATCCCCTGTTTTGCTTAGGGATCCTAACCCACAAACATGGCTCACATCATCATTCAAGAGATCCTGTTTTACCTTTCCTAGAGAATGAACACCAGATTTGGAGGGGTAAGCAGGAGGTCAGCAGCAGCACAGGATGGAAGGGATGATGATTTTAAGGATATCCTGGAGCAGTTTTCTCCCCATCTAGTTGCTCGCACACCACCAAAGTTGTAAAGGTACCTGATACTATTATTTCCTGTGCCTTTAGTGGTGATTTCTATATAAATTTCACTATTTCTCAGCCTCCTTGCTTACTGCTAAGCTTTCTTGGGTCTGCTAAGGGAATCACTACTCATCCATCTGCCTTCTGGCTCCAGAACTGAGTTGCAATTGTTTCTTCTCGCCTTCCTTTTGTCCTTGGAGGTTTATCTAATTGTTTGAAAATGTTTTTCTGTAAAGTGCTACATTAAAGGTAACTACCTGAAGTTAATAGTTAAAATTCTATACCCAATGAAACTATTCATTAAGTGGAAGGATAATGTCATGATAATTCCTAATATACAAGACCTAAAACTTTCGTCTCTACATACCCTTTCTCAAGATGTTCCTGGAGGGTGTTCTCCATCAAAACAAGGGAATAAACCAAGTAAACTAAGAAAGAAGAAAAGACAGGATCAGTAATCAAGAGTCAAACACAGCAAAGCATCAAAGGAAATCCCAGGATGATACAAAGGGGGATACCAGGATGTCTGCTGCCGCCCAGGTGTAGAGGGCAACCACTTTTGACTGATGTGCATTTGACAACATGTGGTCTAGGAAAGTGTAAATTACCATAATTGTGTCTACCCTTCCCTGGAGAATGAACGGATAGGTGTAGTGAAAGTCAATGGAAACTGCCATTTTATTGATGAGTTCTAGAATAATTATGGTGTGTAGCTGAGACAATAAATACATTTGCAACACTAATATCTACCTGGGAGCCTAATATTCCTCTTTTAAACAATGCCCTTTTGTTTCCTTCTATGTAGTTGTCACAATTTGCATTTATTGTGTTTCTTTCCTTAGAACAAAAACGCCTGCAGGATAATGACCTTGCCCATCTTGAATAGCTTTACCTACCCACCACCTAGTACAGTCCCTGGTATACGATGACCCTCAAGACATACTTATTTAATGAAAAACCAAGTAAAGAAATACATTAACCCACCTTCTTAGAGTAATGAGAAGGTAGGAAAAGCACGGTATAGAAAAAGAAAGCAAGAGACTCTCTTCGTCCTTCCTTGCCTAATTTAGTTTTGTCAGATTCAGACAAATACAGATATTTTACTCTGACGATGGCACAGGCACAGACATGAGGCTCACGTTTGATTTTTTCTTAGGGTATCCAAAACTTGAATACAAGCCGAAGAGTAGTGTTTGGACTATGCTTTTAATGATCATACAGGACACAGACCCACCCAATAAAACACACTTAGTCAAATCAACAATTGTTTACCATTGATAAAAGATCTCAGACTTAGTGAAGTCACATGTAAATTTGGAAAAATTTGTCCTATAAAAGTGCAAGTACTTTTTTCTTTTTTTTTTTTTTCATCATTTTACTTGGCTGAAATGTGCAGGTAATTTTTGTACAGTGAAACAGATAATCCACAGGTTACAGCTTTATTTCCCGGTAGGATGTTAACTAGTTTTACATCTCACCCAGAAACCTTACCTTAACATTTCTTTATTAATTTTCTTGTAAATACTTTGTTCCAAAAATGCTCTTTGAACCAGTATTAACACTCTATTAGTTTCCTCACTAACTAATGGGTTGAATAAAATCTTGACAGGTTCATTTCATGTTTGTATGAGAGTTACGCTTATAAACTTTCAAAAAATGTGCCTAAACACAATAATATCTTTCAGAAAAGTAACCATGATATCACAAATTGCCATGGTACATACATAAGACTGATTCCACAATGGCCATTTCCATGAACAATGATGCAGTATAGATAAATACTTCCAGGAAAAGTCACATTTTACATAACAGAAACAGGGCAAGTAAATACTTGATCTAATACATAAAGTCATTTTTAAAAATTTTTTATTTTTTTATTTTATTATTTGAGAAGCAGTCTCACTCTATCACCAGGCTGGAGTGCAGAGGCGTGATCTTGGCTCACTGCAACCTCCACCTCCTGGGTTCAAGCGATTCTCCTGCCTCAGCCTCCTGAGTAGCTAGGACTACAGGCACACACCACCATGCCCAGCTAATTTTTGTATTTTCAGTAGAGACAAGGTTTCACCATGTTGGCCAGGATGGTCTCGATCTCTTGACCTCATGATCTGCCCGCCTCGGCCTTCCAGAGCGCTGGGGTTACATACAGTCTTTTAACTCATGTAACTGGACTTCTGATTTCTATCTTCTTTCTGGAATATTTAAGCTTGACATTTTCCATGAGATCATGTACTCCCACTTGCATGAGTCATCAAGAAACAGATCACAAAAGCCATTCGAGCTGTTTATATTTGGACTACATATGCCCACCATGGAAACAGGAAGAACAGTGTAGAGAAGCTTTAATTCCAGGGCTCTGTGGAGCTCTAGAAGATTATGGGTTTCAATTGTGCTTTCTCTCTCCCACATTTGCAAAGCACACAATGAAAATCTCACTAATCTAAATATTTTGAGGCCAATTTAGAAGCAACAAAATAAGTCAAAGTTTGCTCATATACGTTATAAATCTGAGTATGTGACAGTATCTCTGTCAAGTAGTAAGATACCACTTGTCTTTTAGGTCCTCTAAAAAGTAAGGATCATACGTTTAACTAAGATTTCTTAAACCACCATTAGATGGCACCCCTCCATCTACAAAAATAATCAACCACAACAATTTCCCAAATTATGAAGAGGTCTTAAGGATCTAAGGATAGATTTTTGCCCCCTATAACTCTTCTCAAACAAACATAATTTTGTAATCCTACATAGATCTTAAAAAGTCATGAAAGCAGTTTTCTTGAAATTAAGATCTCACTAAAAACAGCTGTAATTAGCTCTAGTCAAATAAAAATTATTTTTTTCTCCTGAGATTTAGTAGTATTATCTAAATTTTTAAAATTGTTTCTTTGGATTCTTTCTGTGAGTTTCTTTCTCTTCATTGAAGACAGTCTGCTTTTATTGAAGAATCTAGGTGCCTATCCTTTCTAAATGAATTATTTGCACTCACTGCCAGTAAGAAAGAAAGCAAAAGAGGGAATTTAATGTTATAAACCCAGATGCCGAGGGATATGTGTCTTTTAGTCCAAACTGTATTTACAAAACAATACTAAAAGATCATTTTTGCCAAGATTTAAAATTTGTAGATTTCACATTTAAAAAATGGATTTCTAGATTATTTTGAAAAATTACCAATTGGCAAATCTGAGTCCACATTTCTGCATGGCATCCCTTGCCTGGAGCTAAGCAGTAGCTGCCAGTTAGACAGAGAATTTGCTCTCCTATACCCTCCTAATGTCTCCTCAGAGTAGATTCAAAGAGGAGAGTAAGACATTTCTTATCTCCATGTCATTCAGAAGTGGAAAAGCAGTTCACAAGGTGGTGAGCGTGCATGTGTACGTGCACGCCCACACGTGTGTGCATGCACATACACACACATGCACGCTCACCACCTTGTGGAATGCCTCCATGCAGTGTCCCAGGACTTTGATTTTATAGGACAATGGGAAGAATTTCTGGCAGTGCCTCCATGGGCATCCTACCACAGATGTCATGAAGCCTTTAGCTGGACACTGCAAGCGCCTCCTGGGGTGTTGAGCCCTGAGTCACCTCCAAAGCAGGAGGCAAGCACTGATTCCACTCAGCCTTGGGCTCCAATCTACTCACTGCCATCTTCCCAGCTGTGGAAGTTTAGACAAGTCACTTCCCTTCACATGGCCTTGAGTTTCCTCAATTGTTAAAGGGAAGCAAAATGAACAGCTATAGCACTGAAGTATTCATGAGGCCCAGGGGAGAGAATGAGGGAATCCATCTCTGTGCACCATGAAGTGCCAGTTTCTAGGCTCTAGACCTTCAATCTTCACATGGTCAAGAGACCAAAGGAAACAGCATTGGGCATCCTGGACTGTCTTATATGAGCACCACCCGTCCACCCACAATCTCCTGCCTACCCTTCACAGTAGCAACATTAGAGTGAAGGAATGTTTGAAGTAGATGGAAACATTGAGAGCTCAGGAAAATTGAAAAGAACAATGAAAACTCATCATGGACTTCAAGGTCAGAAGAGAAATGAATTACAACACTATATGTGAAAGAACAAAATGCTGGGATTTCTGATGTTCCTGGATGACCCCCAAAGTTTGAACCACAGTATCTGCCACCTCTACACACTGCAACTGGCATGGGAAGCACAGGTAGAGGTCTGGGAACTTTGCAGATGCCTATCCTCCCAGCTACATGTATGACCTCAGAGAAGGAGAACAGTACTTTTCATGGTTAGAAAAAAAATGTTTGTATTTCATCTGTAATAATTGGTGGTTCCTCCAGGTTTAAAAAAAAGAAGAAAAAGAAATGATAGACACCAAAAGTTAGATCAAGAGGCCCTGAAAGTGTTTTGAAAGGGAAACCACTGCAACACCACTTTGCACGTGCCCAGTCTGTCTTCAGGCTTAAACACCACAAATCTTTTAACCACCCATCTTCTGCTGAGCTACCACCATTACTTTTTATCTCGATTTTTTTTTTTTTTTTTTTTTTGTGAGACGGAGTCTCGCTCTGTCGCCCAGGCTGGAGTGCAGTGGCCGGATCTCAGCTCACTGCAAGCTCCGCCTCCCGTGTTTATGCCATTCTCCTGCCTCAGCCTCCCGAGTAGCTGGGACTACAGGCGCCCGCCACCTCGCCCGGCTAAGTTTTTGTATTTTTTAGTAGAGACGGGGTTTCACCGTGTCAGCCAGGATATAAATCATTTCTATAACAAAATAGAAATACAAAGTATAATACAATTTGACTAATTAAAGTCAACACTTTTTTCCAGTTTTTTTAGTTTTTAGCTAATTTTCTTTTTCTGTTCCAGGATCACATCCAGGACACCACATTACGTTGGGTTGTCATGTTTCCTTAGGCTCCTCTTGGCTGTGACATTTCCTCAGAGTTTTCTTATTTTCGATCCTTGGCGCTTTTGAGGAATGCAGTCAGGTATTCTGGAGCATGTCCCTCAGTTAGGATTTGTCTGATAACTTTCTCATGATTAGACTGGGGTTATTGGTTTTGGGGAAGACCAAAAAAGGCAAAAAGACCTTCTCATCACTTACACAAAAGGTACATACTATCAACATAACTTATCACTACTGATGTTGAGCTTGGTTACCTGGCCGAGGAAGTATTTGTCAGGGTGCTCCACTGCAAAGTTACTCTTTCCCTCTTTTCCATATCAAATACTTTGGAAGGAAGTCATTATGTATAGCACCCCTCACCCCTTTTGAAAATCTCTTACTGCTTTCCATTAAATCAAACAAACTTACTTCCTCTCATCCATCTACCCACTTATTAAAAACTGTACCAGGCATCGAAACATTGTCAGGATGTTGTATTGTAAATGTGCAGAACTTGGGAATGGAATCTAATTGGAAGATGAACGGGATACATGCATGGTAGCCTAAAAGAATTTATGGAATACAGGATCATTACAGCATATGTTTATGGAGATATGTTGCCAAAAGGCTAATTGACAATTGCAGATTTTCGTCTTCAAATACTCTCTGAAATCATGTGTTTACATTCATTATTTCTTCTGTTAAGAAGACTCTTGATCATAATGTTCCAGGTTGTAGTGATGCTTGCACACCCTTATTGTCCAAGCCTCCAGCAATCCCCAACAGACTGATGGTCTTTACTCCATTTCCTTGGCTTCCTCAAGCAATTATAGTCTCCAGCAGTATCACCTGCAAACCACTTTCTAGCCATTAAAGATATAAACTGTTACCCAGAATTTAGACTAATTGGCCAGTTGGATAATTCCAACCTTCACACTGAAGAAAATGCAGCAGGGTCTAGCATCTATGCCCTTAGAGTACTCTGACACTTACCAGCAGGGTAAAATGAAGTTATAAGACTACTGACTTTATTTGGTTATTTTGATCTGGGATTAAGTCCAATGCTTTTCTGTTTTCTAATTCATCAATTTCATTTTTAATCTTTATCAATTCTCTATCCTGATTGGTTTAGTATGGTATTTTTTTAAGATTCATAAATTGAAAACCAAGTTACTTTTTATTATTTAAAAGATATGGTTTTGCTTCATGTATAGTTTTGGCTGCATCTCAGGTTTGGTAAGTGGAGTTCCTAGTGTTATGATATTCTAAAAAGTCTGTTATATTATGAAATTCTAAAAAGCCTACTGCCACAGATGTGATTTCCTATTTAACACAAGGCTTATTTAGAAAAATTGGTTTTCCCTTGCTCCTTTTTTTTTTTTTTTTTTTTTTTTTTTGAGACGGAGTTTCGCTCTTGTTGCCCAGGCTGGAGTGCAATGGCGTGATCTCAGCTCACTACAACCTCCGCCTCCCGGGTTCAAGCGATTCTCCTGCCTCAGACTCCTGAGTAGCTGGGATTATAGGCATGCGCCACCACATCCGGCTAATTTTTGTATTTTTTAGTAGAGACAAAATTACTCCATGTTGGTCAGGCTGGTCTTGCACTCCCGACCTCAGGTCATCGACCCACCTCAGCCTCCCAAAGTGCTGGGATTACAGGCATGAGCCACCGCACCCGGCCGGGTTTTCCCTTGCTTCTAAGTGAAAGGATATTTTGTCTGTTTGGTTTTTTAATGCATCTTTTTTTAAATTTTTGTTTTTAAAAAGATGTAGGTTTTTATTTAATTTTGTTCACAAATGTGTGGTTTTCTGGTTCTCACTTTCATTTATTACTTTTGACACAAAATGGAATTGTGTGAATTTACCAATGATATGAAGAAAAATAAACATTTTATTAATCTGGCTAAATATATGGTGATTCCTCAAGGATCTAGAACTAGAAATACCATTTGACCCAGCAATCCCATTACTGGGTATATACCCAAAGGATTATAAATCATGCCACTATAAAGACACAGGCACATGTAGGTTTGTTACGTCACTATTCACAATAGCAAAAACTTGGAACCAACCCAAATGTCCATCAATGATATACTGGATTAAGAAAATGTGGCACATATATACCATGGAATACTATGCAGCCATAAAAAGGATGAGTTCGTGTCCTTTGCAGGGACATGGATGAAGCTGGAAACCATCATTCTCAGCAAACTATCACAAGGACGGAAAACCAAACACTGCATGTTCTCACTCACAAATGGGAGTTCAACAATGAGAACACATGGACACAGGGCGGGGAATATCACACCCCGGGGCCTGTTGTGGGGCGGGGGTAAGGGGGAGGGATAGCATTAGGAGAAATACCTAATGTAAATAACAAGCTAATGGGTGCAACAAAGCAACATGGCATATGTATACCTATGTAACAAAATGGCACATTGTGCACATGTACCCTAGAACTTAAAGTATAATAATAATAAATATATATTTGATGCTCAAATGAATTAGGTAAAGCTCTGGAAGATCACTTATGGTCCAGCTAAGTACTACCTCTTTGCCATTTGCAAGGTATTTGCGTGTCATATTATCTATTGTCACTACCAGGAGCCATTTACCAAACTAAAACAAGATATTTAGTATTTTATAGACATTCAATCCCTTCAACTAACAATTTTCCACAGGGCCTCAAGGACTGTACAAAATTCTATTAAAATAAGAGCCTTAATTTGCAACCAAAATACCTGAACATGCTCTATAATTCCCCCAACTTCTACAATCCTCCACCAATTTCAAACTTGTAAAACCTAAGCCTGGATTACAAACATTTCCATCCCAGGAAGTTTGAAGCCAAAGACTTTACAGTACTATTTCTCCATCTGTCTCATACACATTGAACTTGTGAGATTTCATGTCATCTCGGTATGCTACAATGTTTTGATATTCTGGAGCATGTCCCTCATATCTCTAAGGAAAAATCTCTGAGATTGGGCTTCTCTGACTTCTCAGTTACACAGAAGCTTACAAATAAAAAATATGATGATAAAGCCTGAAATCAATTTTTTAATGACTTTCTATAATGCTTGATAAGATTACAAAAGCATTTATCAATCAGGTAAAAACCAAATGTGAAAATACTCTTTGCTAAATCCATTGAAGATTGTTAAGTACTCTCTAGAAGTGACACTAACTCCAGGGTAAACTCATTTCAGACTGATGTATTTATAAAAATGTTAATAACATCGGTCAGAACATTTAAAAATTCCATGTCAAGGGATGAAAATGTTCCAGTTTAGGGAATGCCTAAGAGTTTATCAACAACTGATCATTTAGATGGGTCAGAGCTGTACAAAACATTTTGTAAAACTTTCTATTTAAAATTTTAAATAAGGTATTCATTAGGTTTGATTTAAATTCATCTTTGTAGATAAGTGAATGCCTAATACTATACTAGCTTTACTTTGTAAGTACACCTGTGTTTTTCTCAACACATTTACTCTAACCCTCTAATTTCTTTTCTTACCTTAAACCTCTACTCTTTGGGCTTTTTTATGGCCACGAGCTACTACCTACACATATTCCAAAATTAAATGTTTCTCTTCTTTTCCTGTTCTTAAAGGATTTGGTGGAGTTTTTTGTTTTAAATGCAGCCAAAACTCTCTTTCATTACTCTGCTGGAATTGGAGGGATAATAGGGTTAGATTGATACATTTGATTAAAATTGTCTTATAGCTGTGATGTAACAAAGATTATTAATTCCTTGGAATACCTAGCATGTAACAAGTATGAACTAGTCCACAACACCCATAGTGCAAATGTGTCAGCACTCCATTATTTTCCAAATTAAATTAAATCCTACTCAAGATGCCATGCATCATGCTGGCAGGAAATCCATTTTTACCACTTGGAGTTCCCCTACTTGTATGCTCTAAGAATTTCAGTGGCTAATGCATTCCTAAAGGACGTCTGGTGTCTCCCAGACTACAGTAATTCAGCTGCCACTAACCTCCGGTACCTGATGCCCTGTCTTAAGTCAGTCTTCTTCCATCTGTCCAGGTCTGCTACTTCAGGCTGTGTCCCTTGTGCCTCGCTAGCCCCAACTCCTGGCACAGGTCAGCACAATTCTTCAGAGGAGAAACGCTCCACTGCCTATGCCACTTCTTTAGTGCTATCTTTAGCCCACAGGGTCCCTAAGCAGCTGCCTCTGGCTACAGGGCTTAGTGCCAAGTCTTTTCAAGAGCTTAGTCTTTTCGTTCATGGACACAAGTTTGAAAGAGCTTAAAGGAAAGCCATGTGTGGCATGTGGGCACTATTGATGTGCTGTGGCTGTGTCTAACATTCATTCATCATTCAATGGCATTCCAAAAGTACTCACTGACTCTCTACTATCTGCCAGGCATAATTGAAGGCGTGGATACACTGCAGTAAACATGACTAAAATCAAGGCATTTAAATCGGATCCCATCTTGAGTGAGTTTTTTCCTAAGAAAAAGTAAATCCTTTTTAAATCTGTTCTTGCCTCCCAACTATGCCCTCCACACTACTGCATGAACAGTTACTGAAAAATGAATTAGTATATCTTCATACACTTAAAATAAGAATGTTTATTCTTATTTGCTTTCATTATTGCATCAGATTCCCCATCAATATTAACTGTCCACCCTTAAATTTTTGTAATAGTTCAAACATTTAAAAGATTTTATTTCCCTTCCCTCAAAATTATCCACCTCTATCTCCATAGACTGTCTCCAAACATGGAACACCCATATTCTTCTCTAAGAGCAACCCACCATCTATGCTTCTGACCTCATTCTTTCATGTTTAAGATTTTACCTCTATTAATTTATCTTCTTCTCATCTTCTTCCTCTCTTCTCTCTCCCTCCTTCTCTCTCTCCTTTGCTCCCTATCCCACAAATGCACTCTTCTTACCTACAAAAAGCTTCCCATTCTCACCTGGTTTCCTCTTCAAGCTTCCACTTCAACTCCCTCCTTCCCTTCAATATCAGATTTAACCCTGTCCTCTGAGCAATCTCAGCTTTGCCTGGTCCCTGTAAAAGTCTCCCTATACAACTCTTATCCTTTCATTTAAGTTCCAACCAATATTTCCCAGTGTGGTCTATGCAATGCTATGCCCACATTTTGATCACATGAAAGAATTCTGTCAGAAATACATTTAGGAAACACATTTGTGCAGATACTAAACAACCTTCTTAAATATTCAAAATACTTAAAGTCTATAACAAACCCTAAAAAGGCCTAAAAGAATACAACCTTTATTCAACATTTCCAAAATCTATAATAGCCACAGAACAACTTTCCCCATTGATATTTACATCTTGCAGAACAAGACTCATATTGTCAGCTATCAAGACACTTCCACTGAGCTACCTCGAAGTTTCTGGCAAGCTATTCTGATTATAGTGGCAATAAATCCCCAATCATGCTCACACTTTAAACTGACTTCTGCATATTTCCAAACAAACGTCCTACCAGTCCCTCAAACATGTATCAAACCAAAACTAAGTGTAACACCTCCCAACTACCCTCTGCCTCTGTCCTGTGTCCCCACAGTGAAGACGAGTTGATCATATCTTTTCTATAAATCACCTGTAATATTATTCTTTGTCTTATAACTACATAGATCACCCACTACTCTGTTTTTGTTTTTTTTTAAGAAGGGTGTTTAGTCTGTTCTCACACTGCTATAGAAAACTGCCTGAGACTGAGTAATTTATAAAGGAAAGATGTTTAATTGACACACAGTTCTGAATGGCTGGGGAGGCCTCAGGAAACTTACAATTATGGCAGAAGCAGCAGCAAACATGCCCCAGGAGAGAGAAGTGCTGAGCGAAGGAGGAAGAGCCCCTTAAAAAACTATCAGAACTCATAAGAACTCACTCACTATCATGAGAACAGCATGGAGGTAACTGCCGCCATGACTCAATTACCTCCCATCTGGCCCCTCCCATGACATGTGGGGATTATGGGATCTACAATTCAAGATGAAATCTGGGTGGGGACACAGCCAAACCATAACAAAGAGTGTCATATTTTATTTACCTTTGCATCCTCTTCTACCCTAAACCTAATCATATTCCAAATTACCAATTTATACTTTTTTATTTTAAGAAGAAATCATATTACACAGACTTACAAACACTTGTGTTTTTTTGGGGGGTGGATTATAAAAATGTTCATTATTTATATTGTAGTAATGTTTCCGTAGATGTACACATCTGTAATAGTGGATCAAATTGTACAATTTAAACATGAAGTTTATTTTAATTTAATTATATATCAATAAAGTTATATAAAAAACACAAAACTCTTAGCATGCTTGGAATACAAGAGAATTTGCTAATTTGACAAAAAGCTTATACCAAAAAAACTCCTATCAAGATCACAGTTAATGATAAAAGTTTTTCTTTGAATACTGTATTTTTTTTTTTTTATTTCAATGGGTTTTGGGAGAACAGGTGGTATTTGGTTACATGAGTAAGTTCTTTGGTGGGATTTCTACGATTTTGATACACCCCTCACCCAAGCAGTGTACATACACTGTACCCAACGTGTAGTCTTTTTGTAATTATTATTATACTTTAAGTTCTAGGGTACATGTGTACAATGTGCAGGTTTGTTATATAGGTATACATGTGCCATGTTGGTGTGCTGCACCCATCAACTCATCATTTACATTAGGTATTTCTCCCAATGCTATTCCTCCCCCAGCCCTCCACACCATGACAGGCCCCAGAATGTGACGTCCCCTCCCTGAGTCCATGTGTTCTCATAGTTCGATTCCCACCTATAAGTGAGAACATGTGGTGTTTGGCTTTCTATCCTTATGATAGTTTGCTCAGAATGATGGTTTCCAGCTTCATCCATGTCCCCGCAAAGCACATGAACTCATCCTTTTTATGGCTGCATAGTATTCCATAGAGTACATGCGCCACATTTTCTTAATCCAGTCTATCTTTGATGGACATTTGGGTTGGTTCCAAGTCTTTGATATTGTGAATAGTGCCACAATAAATATACGTGTGCATGTGTCTTAACAGTAGCATGATTTATAATCCTTTGGATATATACCCAGTAATGGGATTGCTGGGTCAAATGGTATTTCTAGTTGTAGATCCTTGAGAAAACGCCACACTGTCTTCCACAATGGTTGAACTAATTTGCACTCCCACCAACCTTGTAAAACCGTTCCTATTTCTCCATATCCTCTCCAGCATCTGTTGTTTCCTGGCTTTTTAATGATTGCCATTCTAACTGGCGTGAGATGGTATCTCATTGTGGTTTTGATTTGCATTTCTCTGATGACCAGTGATGATGAACATTTTTTCACGTGTCTGTTGGCTGCATAAATGTTTTCTTTTGAGGAGTGTCTGTTCATATCCTTTTGCCCACGTTTTGATGGGATTGTTGGTTTTTTCTTGTAAATTTGTTTAAGTTCTTTGTAGATTCTGGATATTAGCCGTTTGTCAGATGGGTAGATTGTAAAAATTTTCTCCCATTCCATAGGTTGCCTGTTCACTCTGATGGTAGTTTCTTTTGCTGTGCAGAAGCTCTTTCCTAGAAGAAAACCTAGACAATACCATTCAGGACATAGGCATGGGCAAAAACTTCATGACTAAAACACCAAAAGCAACAAATGGCAACAAGGGCCAAAATAGACAAACAGGATCTAATTAAACCCTATGTGTAGTCTTTTATCCCTCACCCTCTTACCACCCTTTCCCCTGAGTCCCCAAAATCCATTGTATCATTCTTATGCCTTTTCATCCTCATAGCTTAGCTCCCACTTACAATGAGAAGATACAATGTTTTAGGAATGAGAAGATACAATGTTTGGTTTTCTATTCCCGAGTTACTTCTCTTAGAATAATGGTCTCCAATTCCATCCAGGTTGCTGCAAATGCCATTATTTCATTCCTTTTTATGGCTGAGTAGTACTCCATGGAACATATATACCACATTTTCTTTATCCACTCGTTGACTGATGGGCATTTGGGCTAGTCCCATATTTTTGCAATTGTGAATTGTACTGCTGTAAACATGCGTGAGCAAGTATCTTTTTCGTACAATGACTTCTTTTTCTCTTGGTTGATACCCTGGAGTGGGACTGCTGGATCAAATGGCATATCTACTTTTAGCTCTTTAAGGAATCTCCACACTGTTTTTCATACTCCAAACATTTGTTTTGAGTTCACATCACCTAAGTTACATCCTGAATCACTCCTTATTATCTATATTAGTTTGGCAAGTGGCTTAGCATCTCTAAATCTCAGTTGTGTCTCTAAACCTGTTTTCTCATCTGAAAATGTGAAATTAAATCATCCACCTCAAAAAGCAGTTGTGAGGATTCACTGAAATAATTATGTAATATACTTAGCACAATGCCTAACTTATGTTAACCATTCAATAACTTGTGTTATTTTTATTAATTCACCCCATTTACATGAACAAAACCATTGCTACTAAAAGAATGCTTCAACAAGTGGGACTTCAGGTTCAAAGTATTTTTAGCTACTAAAACAATAATTCACTTTAAGTGTCCCGGATTGGTTGACTTTTTCAATCATTTACAATTCCCTAGTGGTCAGTTAAGCATTGAGCCATCAGCAATTATGCCTTTCCTTTACCAAATCTCGAGTTATTTTAGCTCTTTATACTGTATACTGGTTTGCTTAACCCCACTTCAATTTAAAGTGAACAATTATTTTGTCATTATTATAGTAACTGTTTTATCTAACCAGTGGATAATCTTTACATAATTTCAGAAGTGATATATCAGAAAAATATGAAAAAATATATATATATATATATTTTTTTTTTTTGAGACAGAGTCTTGCTGTGTTGCCCAGACTGGAGTGCAGTGGTGTGACCTCAGCTCACTGCAACCTCCGCCTCCTGGGTTCAAGCGATTCTCATGCCTCAGCCTCCCAAGTAGCTGGGATTACAAGTATGGCTTGTAAGCACGCCTGGCTAATTTTTTGTATTTTTAGTAAGGTCGGGGTTTGGCCATGTTGCTCAGGCTAGTCTCGAACTCCTGGCCTCAAATGATCCACCCACGTTGGCCTCCCAAAGCGCTGGGATTACAGGCATGAGCCATCATGCTCAGCCTCATTAAAAGTATTTTATGACAAAGGATAAATGCTTGAGCTGATGGACACCCCATTTACTCGGATGTGATTATTATGCATTGCATGTCTGAATCAAAAAATCTCATGTAACCCATAAATTATATACCTACTATATAACCACAAAAATTAAAATTAAAAAAATTATGAAAACTATAGACATTGGGAAGTGTTCAAGGGTAACA
Organism: Theropithecus gelada; assembly: GCF_003255815.1. Lineage (NCBI taxonomy): Eukaryota > Metazoa > Chordata > Mammalia > Primates > Cercopithecidae > Theropithecus > Theropithecus gelada. The sequence goes on along the minus strand of NC_037673.1, from coordinate 86,063,498 downwards.
AGTAGGATAAATACAATACAAAAATACTATGACAGCATTTTTATTTAAAAAAACACACAAGTGCCATTTTTCCATAATAGTATTTAAATGAAAATATAACATGACTGATACGTCTGTTATTACAGAAAATTAAAATAACTGCATTATTATACTTTCAAATTGGATGGGGCCACTTTTAATGTATAACAGGAACTGCAAATTCTTTGGTATTCCTCACTTTGAAAATGGAGTCTAAGTCCTCTCCCCTTGAATCTGGGCTTTGGTGACTTGCTTAATCAAAAGAATGTAGCAGAAATTTGACATTCTTGGTCTCTGAAGCTACGTCATTAAGTTGTTTTGAAGTTTCTGCCCAGTCCTCTTGGAATGCCTGTCCCAGAGGAAGACACCACAGTATAAGGGATCTGATAGAGCTAGCCACATGGAATGGCTATATGGAAAGAGACATACCTAGTTAGCCTCCAGCCATCCATACATGTCATGTCCAGACATGACATCACAACTCAGACATCAGACACATGAATGAGTAAACAGATGACATCAGCCTCAGCCATTATTGGGCTGCAACTCTATGACGCATCCCAAGGAAGAAGAGCCCAGCTAAGTCCTTCAAACCCTAGACCTGTGAGAGATCATCATAAATTAATTTAAGCCACTAAGTTTGGACATGGCTTCTTACGTAGCAATAGATAATGAAACATCTCTGTTTCTGATGCTGCTGTTTGAATACACATTAATTCCTCAAATGAAATACAACAAAATGTGTCGTTTTAATACTTACTATATAATTATTTAAAATAATAAGTAGTATCACAAAATATCAGAGTATATTTTAAATGAGTTTTATGATGCAGCATGTTAATCTAAAATGGAATATTTTACATTAAAATAGAATAAATGTGCAAATATATTTATGTATAAAAGTGAGTATATCCATAGAAAAGCACTGGAAGAACAGTAGTCAACCTTTAGGTAATTTTTTCAGTAATTTTGGTGTTTCTTTGTGCTTTTCTATGTTTTCCATAGTTTCTACATTGAATATATTCTACTTTTGGTCATTTCTGATGCTGTTTTCGAAAAGCAAAATTCCAAAAATTAGAACTCTGAACCAAAACCTTAAAACTAAGATCATTGAATACCCATAATCTAGCACCTGAATTGTGAGTATAAACACCCAGGGCTTAATTACAACCTTACAATGAGAATTAGATGAATGTGTTCTCCACCCATAAGCAAACAGGGAACTTCTTGTTTCGTACATGTCAAATGTTTTTATAAAATAAAAAAGGCAAAAATATCATTTAGTCAACACAAGCATACAGACATTGAAACAAATAACAGATCATCTATTGTATTTCTACCAAGCTGTTTTTCTCCTTTTCTTCCATTCCCCACATTCCTTCTCAGCCACAATACATTGCTTGAGGAGAGAAGCCAGTTTCCCTCCATATACATGTATTTCACATCCTTCTGTGAAATCCTTTGTACCTAAAACTTACCTTTGAAGAAAATTCACAAGTGAAAAGGAAGCCATTACCAGAATTTACTGAGTGCATCAACTATGGTATCTTTCATCTCTTGACTTCGCCTTAGGAACTCTGGTGTCATAAATTGAAACACAGGGAGTCTTTTTGTAATAATGTAATGACTCCTCAGACTTGCTGCTTTTATTATTTTGCCTTTGATCAATGTGTCCAGCGTGCAGAACACTTTGAAGTTATACCACCCACTCCGCCCTCACTTTCTATCAAGATAATTGTCTTTTCCTTCAATCATAAAATTTAGGCTAATCAATTGGCTTTAAAAAATATAGAAGATACCTTTATTTTTCTCTTTTGTTTCTTACCCATACAATTCATGAAAGACAATACTTTTTAGCTTCTTATTATTCTGACTTAAAATTTCAGTTTGATGTTCTTTTAATTCCTGACTTCCATCTAAGCTGCAAAATCTGCTGAGAATTCTGAGGTTATAAGGAGGTAGTTAGGCGCCGAATTAAAGTTTTCAATGAATTGGTTTACTTCAACTTCTCACTTGGACTCACTTTGCCATTATCAGAGCTGTCCCCTCCCACTCTAAACATCTCCCGCTTCCCTAACTTCAACTACCTCTTACGACTCTTTAGATATTCATTTGTGGTTTAGAACATATGAAAGGATAGCAATACAAAAAGTGACTGGAAGGGTACATGGTCAGTTCCTCCTTCTTGAGTCACGTTTTCATGTGGCTTCCTGACACCACATTCCTCTGAGTTTCCTTTTCACCTCACTAGAAGCCCCTCCACCTCCTTTGCTGAACTCTTGCCTTCTTTCTGACCTCTACGTGACGGGACATATCACTTCTCAGGCTTAGACTGCTTCATCCACATTCAGACTCACTCTGGTCTCATTCACTCATCTGTAATTTAAAACACTGTCTCCCAAATTTACATCTCCAGCTTAACCTCTCCCCTAAATTCCAAACTCATTATCTCCATCAGACTATTGGGCATCTCCAGGTGAAGATTGTTTAATCTAATTTTTATTTTCTAAATACATAACACATTTATATGAATCCAAAGTTAAACCTATATAAGAATGTATATTCAGAGAACACTCACTTTCATTTACCCATTCTTTTCCTCCCTGTATAGATAATCATTTCTACTAGGTTTTAAGTCACCAATGTTTCTTTTATAAATAAAAGCATATACACTGGCAAATAACTGAAATAAAGCTGCTGAATATAAAGTAGTGATAATAGCACACACACAAATTAATTCTAGTGGCTATAGAATACAGTATTTTGACTGTCTATACCTAGCAGAATAAATTCTAAAGACAAATACAGCTGTAAAGAAAGCTTATATTTCATTAAATATTCTCAGTGCTAATATCAGTATAATTATTTGAAATTAAAATTTTTATGCTGCAGAATAGACATTTTGAAACCATATTTTATATACTGTAGGATATATATTTTGAAACTATACATTTTGTAGGATAGAGCAAATAATAATTACTTAAGAGAAAACATGCCGGGCACAGTGGCTCATGCCTGTAATCCCAGCACTTTGGAAGGCTGAGGTGGGAGGATCACTTGTGGTCAGGAGTTTAAGTTCAGCCTGGCCAACACGGTGAAACCTCATCTCTACTAAAAATACAAAAAAAAATTAGCTGGGCATGGTGGTGTGCACCTGTAGTACCAGCTTCTCAGGAAGCTGAGGCAGGAGGAATAGCTTGAACCTGGGAGGCAGAGGTTGCAGTGAGCCAAGATTGCACCACTGCACTCCAGCCTAGATGACAGGGCAAGACTCCATTTAAAAAAAAAAAAAGAAGAGAGACAGAAAAGAGAAATGACAATAAAATCAAAGAAATTATGTAAAGTTTCTGTAAGGTTAAACTTAACCTGGAAATATCAGTATCACATCACGACTTTTTTTCTTTGTAAAAATACGTATTTCCTGGCTCTGTCCACTAAAAAGACTTCCAAGTAATGAACAATTCAGTAACAATAAGGATCATAAGGGACCGGACTTTAGACTCTAACCATCATTCCCCACTACAAGAAAAAAGGACTCTTTAGAGGAACGACTGGTATCTGGGGAAAGAAATATGCAAAACAAACTGAACATCTTGAGCAAGGAAACTATGTAAGAGTAATGGGGTCACGTCACAAGAGAAACATGAAAGTGCTCCCATTGGCTAAAGATTAAAATTTTTGAGTATCTAAAGGGATAATGAATGTAACTGTTTGAAACACATTGAATATATAAATCCATATGTTCATAGGGATGAAAAGAAAGATGGAAAGAAAGTCAGTTCAATGGCCACCACTGAAGGTAACTAGGGCACAAACTACTTACTCTGAAATTAATGTTTAAAGGGAAAGAATTAAACATTTATCCTGTCTATCCTAGGTAAACTCCTTTTCCAGGTAACCAAATAGCCAAGTTGTTATGGAAAAAGTTTTTCCTTACAGAAAAATTCCAGCTAATGAGGTAAGAATGACAGAGTTAGAAAAGCACCTATTTGTAACTCCTAGTAAAATAATCAAGGAAGCCAGCATGCGTGGATGAAACAATGAGATAAAAAGATAATGGGAAACTTAACAATGAAGGGATTGAGCTGTCACCACCTGAACCCACTGCTGAATCCCAATGCCACCGAAGTGGTAGAGCCAGACACGGTGTGCCTCCTGACGTAATGCAATATGAAATTCACAGCACCATATCGACGTAGCATTCTTGCCCAAAAAAGCAGAACCTGAATCTAATTGGAGCTTTAGAGCTAACTTCCAGTTTACAGGAAAAATGGGGGCTAAAAAAGCATGTGAAGTAATCCAAAAAAGAGAACAAACAAATTCAGAACATGGACATTCTATGGGACAAACTGCCACATTTCTTCAACAAATCACAGTTGGTGGGTTAGAGATGCAAGAAGACTGCTGTCGGATAGACTATCTACAACTTAATTATATTCTAATTAGAAGAAATCAACTATAAAAAGACATTTTCAAGACAATCAAGGAAATTTGAAGGTGGACTTATTATTGAACAACACCATGGAATTATTGTTAGTTTTGTTAGGTAGGATAAAAGCACTGTAGTTATGTAGGAAAATATCCATACATTTTATAGCTGTACTCTATATTATGTAGACATACATGAAACAAGTATGGCAAAATCTTGATAATTGCTAATTCTGAGTCGGGGTTAAAAGGGGTTCATTTTACTATTCTCTCTACTTTTGTGCATGTAGAAAACCTTTTATAATAAAAATATTTAATGGCACACTCCACATAATAATCAAAGCTCTAACTTAAATTTAACATTAACCCTTCTTCTGCCCCAACTAGGGACTGCTGCAAGCTGGTGGCTTACAGCTGGAGAAAGTTAATGTCCATCTTTTCTTTTTGCCTGTCAATAGTTTTCTTCCTCCCTCAGCTGGCCAATTGGTTTCCCATCCCCACTAAGGGCAGAGCAAGGTGAGGGTTGAATAAGGTCAGAACTGAGAAGAGGTTAGAAAGATTCTTACTTGACTGGACTGCCGTAAGATGGCTTTGTTCTCTATGTCCTTGGCTGAATCATTCTAGTGGCATGTTAAGTGTCTACCGAGGTCTCACTGCAGGACCCATCAACTTCAATCCTAACAGGCAGGGGCTGCTTCTCTTTCAGCTGACTAATCTAGACCTCCTTCAGCTTCAGCTTCTGACAATATGCCCACAGCAATGTACTCCTGGGCTCCCCTTTCCCTGACAGGCTGCTCTCTGGGCAGGATCCCTTTAAAATGACTTCAGGTTAACATCTTTACCACGGGTTTCACAGCCAGCCCTGGGGCTCACTTCCATTTGCCCCGCTGTGGGAGATGATATAGTTCATCCAGATTCTGCCCTCCATCCTACAACCACAGGCCTCCTTAGATCCCTCAGAAATTGATCAGGACTTTTGTCATTGTTGTCCTGAAGCAAACATCATACTCTCCAAGGGGTTTGTTAAAGCCCTTCTCACCACACTTAAGATGATGCACAGATACACATGAGGGGCAGAGGGTCAGGGGATGCTCACAGCACCCTCACAGTTCTCCCAGTATAAATTCTCCTCAGAAAATTCTCTCTCAGATTTTACACTTGAATTTTTTATATACTCAATGTAAGTGAGAGAATTCAAAAGTTACATAATTGGTTTTGTTATATTCTTTGAAATGTTGTGTTTGGATAATTTCTCACAACTCATTTTGACATCTGATATATTTGTTGGTGCTTCTGTTGAAACTTCCAGTGTAAAAAAAAAGTATGACTATATCATCATCAGGAGGTCAAAGTGGCTTTTTCCTTAAGTAACCCAGAAACCACATCCTCTGTCAAATGGGTACACTTCCAACAAAGTAGTCCATAATAGCTACCTTGCTTGTTATTATTTTAATTAATAGCAAACGCAGTGTGGTGATTTTAAAATATGGAACCACAATTTTTTGACACTTCTCTATTAAAAGGTGGGTTGTTTGTCCCCTCTTCTTAAATGTAGGTTCTATAGCCACTTGAATAATAAAATATAGTAGAACTTAATACTATATTTACTTCTAGCAAAGACAGGCTGGCTTTCCTGCCCAAGTCTTTAAAAACTGGCAGCATCCACTTCTGTGAGGAAGCTCAAGTCACCCCACAGAGTGGCTCACATGGAGAACTAACAGCCAGCATCAACTTGCCAGCCATCTTGAGTGAGACATCTTGGAAAAGGGTATTCCAGCCCCAGGTGGGCTGCCCCAGGAACCCTGTATATAGCACACACGAGCAGTCCCCTGCAAGCTCTACCCAAATTACAGATTCATGAGCAAAATAAGTGGTTATTTTAAGTCATTAATTTTTAGAGAAGTTGGTTACGCCTAAAGCACATACATATAATTTGGGACTCCGCTTCAAGCAGAAAAGTAAAAATTAAAACCAAAATGCTCAGGGGCTGAAGCTTGAGCTCTAGCAGCTTCAAGGTAAATTTAAACATTCTTCAGGATTCTAGAAGGAGAAACAGGAGCTAAGGGGAAAAAAAGTTTCATTTAGGCACCCAAATCATTAATAATTTGAATTTTTATGTGTTACAGTATTCACTAATAGCAGCTAACTTTACCAAGCACTACATGCTGTTTTAACTGCTTTACATTAAACTCAGCTAATCCTCCTGATAACCATCTAAAATATTGTATTAGTACGCCCATTGTGAAATGAGGAAACTGAGATACAGAGGGATTAAATATATTTGCCAAATTGTACTTTGGAAATGGCCGGGATATAAACCCAAACCATCGAGGTCCAGATCTTACACTCTTAACAAAATTCTAAATACACATTTTCTATTAACAAAGAAATCTTACAAATAGTCACATAAGAAAGATCATTTTCAAAGTCATTATATATATAGCACCTATCATATTAAAAATACCATTGAATGAAAAGTTCACATTTTACTCTCTTTTCTCTATAATCAAACTCAGTCTCTTATGGGCAGCACAGTCTGTTATTTCCAGCACTAATGAATAGAAAAACCCTTACACCTAGTGATTAACTATGTAATAAGAATGGTCATATTACAAACAATTTTAAACCCACAGTGATTTACCATTTGCAAGGTAATTAGTTGTAGGCCGAAATGTTTTTTGTGGCTATCATGATACTTCAATAGAACAAAAGTAATGAAAAAATGCAAGTATGGGGCCCTAATTCTATGGTTACATTCATCTCCTGTGCTGAAAGAAGTGTGCCAGAGGAGGCAGGGAAAGGTTTTTGGTAGCTAGAAGAGTAGGAATGGAACTTCCAAATGTACGGAGCCATGAAATCACAAAGATGTTAAAATATCACTAAAAATCATTATAAAACAAGTTTTGAGGCTGTGATAAAATGTGAAAGCAGAAATCACCAGCTCAATGTTTTTTTCAAACTCATGTTAGAGTGCTTCAGTTAAAAAAAGAATGAATTAATGACCAATTCCCAATATATAACACTCACGAATATTACTGAGAAATAAAAAATGTGATGAAGTAAAATCTCTTGGAAGCTAAAACAGTTTCAGGAAAGTCTATTAATCATATATTATACTAAGGTCTCAACTACTAGGTATGCTACTGACTCATAAAAGCTAGGGCATTCTAGTCACCTGAAAGCATGAACAATTTCCAAAGTTTCCTGACTTTACTACTTAAATACTATATAAAACCGCCACACAATGATCAAATTGCTTTACAGTAATACTCAAAGATTATTTCCAATTATTTATACTTCTGGTAGCAAAATAAAAAATCCTAGATACGTTTTAGAAATATATTTTATTATAGTGATGTTTTCAATGTAACACTATCCAATGAAAATACCTAATACAGATGTATTTGTGATTATGCACTTATTTATATTAGAAAATTTAAGATACAAAATGAATTCATTTTAAACTAAGCCAGGCATGGAGGACTGAGCCTGTGATCTCAGCTACTTGGGAAGCTGAAGCAGGAGGATCCCTTGAAGACAAGTTTGAGACAAGCCTGGTCAACACAGAAAGACCCTATATCTTAAAAGAATGTTTTGTTTTTTAATTAGCTGGGCATGGTGGTGCACACCGATAGTCCCAGCTCCTTGGGAGAATGAGGCAGGACAATCTCTTGAATTCAGGAGCTCAAGGCTGCAATCAGCTATGATGATACCCACTACACTCCAGCCTGGGTGAGAGAGACAGATCCCATTTCTACAAAAAATTCTCAAAGTGAAAGAGTGGAGGAAGATTTACCAATAACAGAAAATTAAAAAGAGCAGGAGTCACTATTCTTATCTCAAATAAAACAGACTTTAAACCAATAAAAGTTAAGAAGGACAATGAAAGGCATTACATAATGATAAAAGGTACAATCCTACAAGAAGCTTTAGCTATCCTAAATAAATACACACCCAACTCTGGAGCACCCAGATTTATAAACAACTTCTTCTTGGCCTAAGAAAAGACTTTAGAAAACCATACAAAAATAGTGGGAGATTTTGGAGATTTCAACATTCCACTGACAGTGTTAGACAGATCATTGAGGCAAAAAACTAACAAAGAAACTCTGGAATTAAGCTTAACACTTGAGCAATCAGACCTAATATATGTCTACAGAACACTCCACCTAACAACCACAGAATGTACATTCTTCTCATCTGCACACAGAACATATTCCAAAAACAAACAAACAAACAAAAATACATGCTTGGCCATAAAGCAAGCCTCAATAAATAAAAAACAACTGAAATCATATACCAAGTACACTCTTGGATCACAGTGCAATAAAAATGAAAAGCAATACCAAGAAAATCTCTCCAAATAACACAATACATGGAAATTAAACAAATTACTCCTGAATAACTCCTGGGTGAACACTGAAGTTAAAGTAGAAATGTAAAAATTATTTGAAACTAATGAAAATAGAGACATAACTTACCAAAATCTCTGGAATATAGCCAAAGCAGTGTTAAGAAGAAAGTTAATAGCCTTAAAACACCTTTATCAAGAAGTTAGAGCCCTGTCTGACAGCTCTGAAGAGAGCAGTGGTTCTCCCAGCATGGCATTTGAGCTCTGAGAATAGACAAACTGCCTCCTTAAGTGGGTCCCAGACACCTGTGTGGCCTAACTGGAAGACACCTCCCAGTAGAGGCCGACAGACACCTCATACAGGTGAGTGCCCCTCTGGGACGAAGCTTCTAGAAGAGGGATCAGGCAGCAATATTTTCTATTCTGCAATATTTGCTGTTCTACAGCCTTCACTGGTGATGCCCAGGCAAACAGGATCTGGAGTGGACCTCCAGCAAACTCCAACTGACCTGCAGATGAGGGACCTGACTGTTAGAAGGAAAACTAACAAACAGAAAGGACATCCACAGACAAAACCCTGGGGCAAGGCAGGTCCCTAAAGCCATCGTGCAGACAGGATTAGTCTAGGATGAAACTTTCACTGTGCATTAATGGGAGGAAAAACCCCTGGAAAATGAAGGCAAGGTAAATGGCCAGCTGCCTCTGTTTGAAAAGGGCCAGCCTGCAATCTGAGATCAGAATTCTTTGACTACTTCCTTCGTATTCAAATGTCCCTTTTTACCAGCCTGGCCAACATGGTGAAACTCTATCTCTACTAAAAATACAAAAATTAGCTGGGCATGGTGCACACACCTGTAATCCCAGCTACTCAGGAGGCTGAGTCATGAGAATTGCTTGAACCCAGGAGGTGGAGAATCAGTGAGCTGTGATCATGCCACTGCACTCCAGCATGGGCGACAGAGTGAGACTCTGTCTCAAAGAATAACATAACATAACATAACATAACATAACATAACATAACATAGCAAAATGTCTTTTTTAAAAGTAAAAAAAAAAAAAGTTAGAAAGGTCTCAAATCAACAATATAACTTTGTACCTAAGAAAACTAGGAGAAAAAGAACAAACCAATCCCAAAGCTACCCATAAAAAAGAAATAACTAAAAATTAAAGAACTTAACAAAATTGAGATGCAAAATTCATACAAAAGATTAATGAAACCAAAAATTGGATCTTTAAAAAAAAATAAATAAAATTGATAAACCCCTGGCTAGATTAACAAAGAAACAGAAAGAGTAGATCCAAATAAGCACAATCTGAAATGACAAAAGTTATATTACAATTCATGCCAGAGAAATATAAAAAATCCTCAGAGCCTACTATAAACAACTGTACGCACTCAAATTAGAAAACCTTAGAGGAAAAGGATACATATCTGCAAGCACAAAATCTCCCAAGATCGAATCAGGAGGAGCTTGAAACCCTGAACAGATCAATATCAACTTCTGAAATTAAATTAGTGATAAGGAACCTACCAACCAAAACATACCCTGGACCAGATGGATTCACAGCTGAACTCTAACAGACATAAAAGGAACTGATACCAATCCCACTGAAACTATTACCAAAAATCTAGGAGAATAGACTTCTCCTTAACTCATTCTATGAAGCTGGCATCAACGTGATATGATTCTGTATCTAGAAAATCCTAAAGACTCCATGAAAAGGCTCCTAGAATTGATAATTTTAGTAAACTTTCAGGATACAAAATCAATGTACAAAAATCAGTAGCATTTCTATACACAAAATTCAGGCTGAAAGTTAAATCAAGAACAGAATCCCACCTACAATATCCACAAAGAAAATGAAATACCTAAGAATACAGCTAACCAAGGAGGTGAAAGATCTCTATAAGGGGAACTACAAAACATTACTGAAAGAAATCAGATGACACAAATGAAAAAATATTCCATGCTCATGGATTGAAAGAAACAATATCATAAAAATGTCCATACTGACCAAAGCAATTTACAGATTCAATGCAATTCCTATCAAACTACCAATATCATTCTTCACAGAATTAAAAAAAAAAAAAAAAAAAAACTGTTCTGAAATTAACATGGAACCAAAAAAGAGCCTGAATAGCCAAAGTATAAAGAGCAATGCTGGAGGCGCCACACTACCTGATGTCAAACTATACTATAAAGCCATAGTAACCAAAACAGCTTGTTACTGGTACAAAAGCAGAAACAAAGACCAATAGAACAAAACAGAAAACAGAATAGAAATAAAGCTGCATACCTACAACCATCTGATCTTTGACAAGACCAACAAAAACAAGCAATGGGGAAAAGACTCTCTACTCAATAAATAGTGTTGGTATAAATGTGCACACATGCTCACATGCACACACACACATGAATTAACAATATCTGACAAATTATGCTTTGGTAACTGGGACTTAATTTTTACTTAATGCCCAGTTCTCAATCAAGTGATTTATTAAATTTCCCTCATTAAAAAATAACATTTTAAAACTTTAATAATTTGTCTCAGAAGAAAATAATAATTTATTTCTCATTTTGGCAGTTCATCTAACATACAGTCATAGACTGCATAATGATGTTTCAGTCAGTGATGGACCAGGTATATAATGGTGGTCCATGAGATTATAATATTGTATTTTTACTATACCTTTTCTAGGTTTAGTTATGTGTAGATACACAGATTCTTACCTTGGTTTTACAATTACCTACAATATTCAATACAGTAACATGCTGTACAGGTTTTTAGCCTAGGATCCACAGGATATACATATAGCCTAGCTGTGTGGTTGGTTATACCATCTAGGTTTGTGTAAGCACACTCTATGCTGTTTGCATGATGACAAAATCACCTAACAACAAATTTCTCAAAAGATATCCTCATCATTAAGCAATGCATGACTGTAATTTAGATAAGTCTCCACCAAAAAGACAGAAGCCATCAGGGAATGGATTCAGTGGGAATCAGATAATATTCAATCACATTTCTGATTTCAGCAATATCCTGGAGAGCTCAATCATTATGCTGGCCAATACCACACTTCCTTTCTTAGGAAAACCTACATTCAGTGCTGAGGGGAAAACTGTGAATTGGAAAGCATTACTTTATTGTGTTTCCTCACAATTTGGTGGCCTTAAATTTCTTACTTAATTAGTAGATCTATACACGGAGAGATCTAACTGAAACCTTCAAGCCATCTGTGATGCACTTGCCCCGTAACTTGATCCTGAGTTTAACAAGATATATAGAAGAATGGGGACAAATTCCTTTTAAATGCCACTTGTCTGTTTTATCCACGCTTCCTGGTAGGTGAGGAAGGGCATGAATACATTCTCTGATGCATCCTTGCTCCTATCCAGTCCATTCTAATTCCAATTTCCCCCAATTATTTTATTTTCTCCTCTCTCACAGTACAGGAAATCCTTCCCTTTTCCAAGGTTAGTCCTAAAACACATATCCTATGGTCTCAATTTTTTTTCCTTTGAAAATTATTCACTATTTTCTCTACATCCATCAAAGCATAATTTGTCATTGTTAATTCATGTGTGTGTGCATGCGTGCATGTGAGCGTGTGTGCACGTATATACCAACACCATTTATTGAATAGAGAGTCTTTTCCCCATTGCTTGTTTTTGTTGGTCTTGTCAAAGATCAGATAGTTTTACGTATGCAGCTTTATTTCTATTCTGTTTTCTATTTTGTTCCATTGGTCTTGGTTTCTGCTTTTGTACCAGTTCATTCACATATATTTGGTGAATGAATGGATGACTGGATGAATGGCATATTCTTCAGAAGAACTTTTTTATCTTATTTTATTTTATAGACATCAAACCTGCTTAAACACAAAAGTCATGCAAAAGGTCACCACGTACTTCTGACACTTTCTTTAAATGCCTCCTTTATTTTTCATTTAACATTGTTTTGCTGCTACCCAAAACAAGAGCTTATCAACATACATCCATTGTTATTGGCTTTATGAATTTGCTCTCTTCTGCCCATTCCAATAAGCCTTCTCTACATTACCAAGAGAATAGTCTTCAAAAGACTATTTTTATACCAGTCTGTAATTCAAAAACTGACAGAGATTCCATAGTGTCTAACAAGAGGTAGGAGAAACCCTAACTCTTGCTCTGAAAATCCAAACCAATGCAAATGTCAGGGTAAGGACCTCCTAAAATCCTCTGCTCCATAAAAATGAGAACACTAGCAAAAATTGTCAGAATCCATGCTGGCAGAACCTTGGAAATTAACCAAGGGCTTGCAGGATTCCAAGGAGCATTTATTAAAGAAAAACAGCTGAATCTCCAGGAAATCAGTGTACTTTATTATATTTAAACTTGACCTATTCCCACACAACTCTCCCAGCCTCCAAAGTCACCTTAAAAACTAACAGCCTGCAATCACAGCTAAAACCAGCATCCTGGCAGCCACTGAAGGGAACAGAGTGGGGCAGGAAAGCCATCAAAGCCCAATTCAGAGTTGTCATTGTTTGAATCAATCTAGTGGTTTCTTGAAGACTTCGCTCACCACGGTATCTTTATTTGCCCTGACTCAAAGTTTGCCCAGTATATGAAAGGCTTTTCCTTAGAGGCACTTGTCAAAAATATTTATAGACAATTATGCAACATAACAGCTGCCAGAGGTAGTAGATAACCGCTGGGAAAAACAATAAGCTAACTAAAAGCTTAAAAGGAAAGACTGGGCAATGAGAAGTTTATTGCAAATTTAAAAATTTCTGACATATTCCTAGAACCTAGAAGATGACACACAAGTATAAGGCTGTGCACATGTTCATGAAAAACCTGTAAAAGCCCTACATTCTCACCTCTGGCTGGCTTTGAGGCTGTGTGCAAAGAGGAAGTGAAGGTCAGGCCAAGTTGAAAATTTTCTGGCTGAATGCTAAAGGTATTCTTCAAAATGCACACGGAGCTCCCAAGCAAAAACTGGGAGACTTACTGTTTCCCAGGATTTAAGAAAATCTCTGTCCAATCATTAGCTGACCACTAAGCTAACCAAGCAGAGAGGGCAATGGCCACACATAACAAAGAGTGCATACTTTAAATAGACTTCAGAAAATTCACTAAACAAACAACAATAAAAACAGTAACAATAACAAACCCTAGGAATAGGGGGAATCTGAACTTCAAAGCCATACAGTTTCTTAAAAAAGAAAAACACCAAGCATGGAAAGAAACAAGAAAATATGAGCAATACACAGCAAAAAAATAATCGATAAATATTGTCCCTGGAGAACATACCAGACGCTAGACTTACTAGATAAAGACTTTGCACAAACTGTTTTAAGTATTTTCAAAGAACTAAGGGAAATCATGTCTATATAAACAATAAAAAGTATAAAAATGATTTCTCATCAAATGAATGGTATCAAAAAGCTATTTGTTTAAAAAAAAAAAAAAACAGAAATCTGGAGTTGAGAAGTAAAACAACTACATTGAGAAATTCATTAGAGGGGCTCCACAGCTGATTGAAGCATCCAGAAGAGTAAATCAGTGAACATGAAGATAACTGAAATTATCCAGGCTGAGGAACAAAACAAGGAACAAAAATGAACAGAGTCTCAGAGTCCTGTAGGACACCACCAAATATACCAACATAGGCTTGGTGGAAGTCCCAGAAGAAGAAGACTAACAACAGAAAGGAATTAAAGAAATATGGCTGATGAAATAATGGCTGAAGGTTTCCCAAATTTGATTTAAAAACATTAATCTACATATCTAAGAAGCTCAGTAAACTCTAAGTAAAATAAACACAAAGAGATCCACATGTAGACATGTAACAAAACTGCCAAAGCAAAAGACAAAGAGAGAATCATAAAGGAAAGAAGAAGAAAATTATCACATAAAAGTGATATTCTGATTAATACCTGATTTCTCCTCTAGCCTAGGAGGCTAGAAGGCAGCGATGTATTCAAAGTGCTGAAAGACAATAAACTAAGAATACTATATACAACAAAATTGTCATTTCAAAATTAAGAAGAAATTAAGACATTCCTGGATAAACAAAAAGTGAGAGACCATGTGGCTAGCAACTTTCCTTTCCAGAAATACTAAAAGGAGTCTTTCGGGGTGAAATGAAAGAACACTAGAGAGTAATTTGAATCCACAGAAAAAAATGTAAAATGCCAGAAAAGGTCACATGACAGATAAATATAAAAGATGGCATAAATGTACTTTTGTTATCACTACTTTTAGCCTCTCTGATTTAAAAGATGACTACATAGAGCAATAATAATAGATCTGTGCTAAAGAGTATATACTGTATAAAAATGTAATTTGTACAACAATAACAAAAAGCAGGGGCAGAAATGGAACTATATAGGAGCAAAATTATTGCATGCTATTGAAATTAAGTTGTTATTAATCTGAGCTACATTACTATAGGTTAGGATAGTAAATGTAATCCCCAGGGTAACCAATAATAAAATTAATGAAAAGAATATAATAAAAAAAAACAACCACAAAATTAAACTGATACCTTAGAAAATATCTATGTAAAATAAAAGAAGGCAGTAAAAGAGGAACAGAGGATGAAAAGGGACATAGATGCAAAAAACAAATAGCAAAATGGCAGACATCAATCCTATGTTATCAGTAATTACATTAAATATTACTGCATTAAATACTCCAATTAAAAGGCAGAAGTCATCAGAATGAATTGGAAAAAATGACCCAGCTATATGCTCTTTATAAGTGATGCACTTTAAACTCAAAGCCACAAATACGTTGAAACTAAGAATGAATATATATATAGGCCGGGCACAGTGGCTCACGCCTGTAATCAATCCCAGCACTTTAGGAGGCTGAGGCGCGTAGATCACAAGGTCAGGAGATCGAGACCATCCTGGCTAACATGGTGAAACCCCGTCTCTACCAAAAATACAAAAAATTAGCCGGGCGTGGTGACAGGCGCCGGTAGTCCCAGCTACCTGGGAGGCTGAGGCAGGAAAATGGCGTGAACCCTGGAGGCAGGGCTTGCAGTGAGCCAAGATTGTGCCACTGCACTTCAGCCTGGGCCACAGATAAAAACTGTCTCAAAATAAAATAAAACAAAATAATAATCATATATATATAATCATATATATATATCAATCAAACAGAAACCAAAAGAAAGCTGAAGTGACTATATTCATTACTATGGTGTGAATGACCTGTTCAAAACTCATATTGAAATTTAATTGCCATTGTAACTAACAGTGTTGTGAGGTAGGACCTTTAAGAGGTGATTACATTATGAAGGCTTTGCCGTCATGAATGGAATAATGCTGCTATTAGGGGGGTGGGTTAGTCATCACAGGAGTGGCCTCCTGATAAAAGGATAAGTTTGGTCTAATTTCCCCTCTCTGTTTCACATGCTTGTTTGCCCTGTAACTTTCCATCCTGGAATAACACAGCACAAAAGCCCTTGCCAGATACCAGAGCCAAGTTCTTGGACTTTCAGGCCTCCAAAACTGTGAGTTAAATAAGCCTCTATTGCTTATATATTACTCAATCTCTGGTATTCAGAAAATGGACTAAGACACTAATATTGGACAAAATAGACATTAGGACAGAAAATGTTGCTAGAGACAAAGAAGGATATTTTATAAAGATAAAGGGCTCAATTTATCAGAAAGATGTAACAATCATAAATCTACAGGTACATAAAAATCCAATCCCAAAACACATGAATTAAAAAATGACCAAACTGAGGGGAATAACAGACAATTTAACAATTATAGTTAGTGACTTTAGTACTCCACGTTCAATACTGAATATAACAACTAAATAAAAGATGAACAAGAGAAGAGAAGAGTTAAAACATACTATAAACTAACTAGACTCAATACACATCTATAGAACACTTCACCCCACAACAACAGACACACATCTTATCAAGTACACATGAAGCAGTCTCCAGAACAGATAATATGTAAGGCCCTAAACCAAGTCTCAATAAATTTAAAGGACTTTAATCATACAAAGTATATTCTCCAACAATAAGAGAATGAGATTAGAAATTAATAACAGAAAAAATCTGCAAAATGTACAGACATGTTGAAATTAAACAGCACACTACTAAATGACCAAAGGATCAAAAAAGAAAGCACAATGTCAATTAGAAAATAATTTGAGATTAATGAAAATAAAATCAGAACACAACAAAACGTATGGGATGTACCTAAAGCAATGCTTGGAAGAGAATTTACAGGCATAAATGTATATATTTAAAAAAAGAAAGATCTCAAATAAAGAACCTAAACTGCCACCTTAAGAAAGTAGAAGAAAAACAGGCAAACTAAACCCAAATCAAGCAGAAGGAAACAAAGAAAAAATATTTGAGTGAGAATAAATAAAATATAGAATAGAAATACAATAGAGAAAATCAACAAAAGTGAAAGTTGGTTCTTTGAAAAGGTAACAAAAGTGACTGGGCATTGTGGTTCACGTCTGTACTCCCAATACTTTGGGAGGCCAAGGTGGGTGGATCACTTGAGATCAGGAGCTTGAGACCAGGTGGCCAACACGGTGGAACTCTGTCTCCACTAAAAATACAAAAATTAGCTGGGCGTGGTGGCAGGCGCCTGTAATCCCAGCTACTCAGGAGGCTGAGGCAGGAGAATTGCTTGAACCCAGAAGGCAGAGGCTGTAGTGAAACAAGATCGCACCACTGCACTCCCGCCTGGGCAACAGAGGAAGATTCTGTCAAAAAAAAAAAAAAAAAAAAGAGATAACAACTGACAAAACTTTGGCTAGACTAAGAAAAAAAGGAAGAATATTTGCATTACTATAATGACAAATTCAAAAGGGGTCATTGCTACCAACTTTACAGAAATAAAACTAAGTATACAAAGCATAACCATGAACAATTATATGCCAACAAACTGGATAACCTAAAAGTAAACAAATCCCTAGGAAGATACAAACATCCAAAATTGACTCGAAAAGAAATTAAAAATCTGAATATGCCCACAACAATTAAACAGATTGAACTAGTAATTGCAAAACTTACCATGAAGAAAGTCCAGGACCAGATGGTTTCACTCGTAATTCTACCAAATGTTTAAGGAA
Source organism: Theropithecus gelada (assembly GCF_003255815.1). Classification (NCBI taxonomy): domain Eukaryota; kingdom Metazoa; phylum Chordata; class Mammalia; order Primates; family Cercopithecidae; genus Theropithecus; species Theropithecus gelada. The sequence continues at coordinate 86,045,591 of NC_037673.1, read as the reverse complement.
TAATTAACATCAACCCTTCACAAACTTAAAAATATATATGTAAAGAACAAGACTTCCCAAACTATTTTATGAGGCCAGTATTACCCTGATACTAACACCAGACAAAGACATTATTGCAAAAAAGAACTAAAAAAACTAAGACAAATATTCCTTATGAATATTGACACAAAAACTCTTAACAAAATACTAGCAAACCAAATCCAGTAACATATAAAACAAAATATACACTATATAACCAAATTAGATCTATCCAGGAATGCAACACTTGTTCACCATCCAGAACAAATTAATGCAATGTACCAAATTAATAGAAAAAAAGCAGAGGGAATCACATGATGATCTCAAAAGACACAAAAAAAAGCACTTGAAAAAATTCAACATCTTTTTATTATACAAAGTAGGAATAAAGGAGTAATTCTCCAACCTGACAAAGGGTGTCTATAATGGGTATCCACATCATACTGAATGCTAAAAGACCAAAAGTTTTCTCTCTAAGATCACAGGACAAGACAAGGATATCAGCTCTCACCATTTCTATTCAGCACTTTACTGGAAGTTCTAGGCAGGACTGGAAGTTCTAGGCAGGACAACTAAGCAAGAAAAAAAAAAAAATAAAACGTATCCTTGGGAAAGATAAATTCAACTGTCTCTATCTACAGATGACATGATATTGGATATAGAATATCCTAAAAACTCCACACATAAAAAAATAAAAGAGTTCAGCAAGATTACAGGATACAAAATCAATATACAAGAATCAATTGTTATTTCTACACATTAGTAATGAAGAATTCAAAAATAAAATTAAGAAAATAATTGCATTCACAATATTATTAATAAATAAAATGCTTAGGAAGAAATTTAACAAAAGATGTAAAATAATCAAGACTGTGAGGTACTGGCAGAAAGACAACTAGATCAATGAAATAGAGTTGAGTCCAGAAACAAAATCATACATTTATAGTCAATTAATTTTTGACAGTGGAGCCAAGCCAATTTAATGAGGAAAGAATGATTTATTCAGCCAATGGAACCTGGATAATTGGATATCTATGCGCAAATGAAGGAAACTTATATCATATTAAAAATTAACACAAAATGGAATAAAAACCTAAATGTAAAAGCTTAAACTATAAAAGTCTTAGATGAAAACACGGGTATAAATCTCTGTGACCTCGTATCAGGCAACAGTTGCTTAGCTGTGACACCAAAAGTATAAGCAACCAAAGAAAAGTTAAATAAATTAATTCAACAAAATTAAGATATTTTGCTTCATATGACACCATCAAGAAAGTAAAAAGACAACCCACACAATGAAAAACAATTGCAAATGATATATCTGATAAGGGATTAGTATTTAGAGTATGGGAAGAACTCTTATAACTCAATAAAAAAAAAAAAAATTTTTTAAACTATTTTAAAAATGGGCAAAAAGCCTGAATAGAAATTTCTCCAAAAATGATACACAAATGACCAACAAGCATGTGAAAAGGTTCTCAACATCATTAGTCTTTAAGGAAATACAAATCAAAACCCGAATGAGACATCACTTCACACCTAATGGGATGGTTAACATAAAAAAGAGAGAAATTGAAACTCTCATACTTGCTGGTGGGCATATAAAATGGTAAACACACTTTAGAAAACAGTTGGAAATTCTTCAAAAAATGAGGCACAGGGTGACAATATGACCGAGCAATTCCACTCCTAGATGTGCAACCACAAGAACAAAAAACTTATGTCTGCACAAAAAACTTGTATGCAAATGCTTAAAGCAGCATTATTTATAATAATCAAAAAGTAAAACCAATGCAAACACCCATCTATTTATAAATGCATAAATGAAAGGTGGCATATCCATACTCTGGAATACTATTTGGCAATTACAAAAAGATTGAAGTATTGCTACATGGTATAACATGGATGAATCCTTAAAACATCATGCTAAGTGAAAGTAGACACAAAAGGCCACATATTGTATGATTCCATTTATACGAAATGCCCAGAATAGGCACACCTATAGAGATAGAAAATAGATTACTGGTTTCCAGGAATTGGAAGGTGGTGGAGAAAGGTGAGATAGAGAGCAAACGCTAATGGGTACAGAGCTTCTTTTGGAGGTGATGAAAATGTTCTGGAATAGACAGTGGCGATGGCTGCACAACTTTTTTTTTGAGACGGAGTTTTGCTCTTGTTGCCCAGGCTGGAGTGCAGTGGCGCAATCTCGGCTCACTGCAACCTCTGCCTCTGCGGTCATACGATTCTCTTGACTCAGCCTCCCAAGTAGTTGGCACTACAGGCCCGCCTGTAGTGCTGGATCCACCACCACGCCCAGCTAATTTTTTTGTATTTTTAGTGTAGACAGGGTTTCACCATGTTGGCCAGGCTAGTCTCAAACTCCTGACCTCAGGTGACCCTCCCGCCTCAGCCTTTCAAAGTGTTGGGATTACAGGAGCGAGCCACCACACCCAGCCACAACTTTTCAAACATATTAAATGTTACGGAAATGGACGCTTTGAAAGGTGATTTTTTTTTTCATATGTGAATTATCAATTTAAAAAACAATCAAACCTTCTCTGTACTTCCAGTCATCTCTTTCTCTTCCTTCAACATTTCCAGTCAAGTTAATCTAATATGGGTCTGGGACAAGGCCCTTGTATTATTCATGCTTCTGCAACTTTAATCTAAGGTAGTCCCAATCCTCTCTACCTCTTTTCACTCCCTCTCCTCCACTATTTTTCAAAGTCCCAATGAAGTCCCACTTTTTCCAGAACACTCTCCAACCTTAGCTTACTAGTCTGCCAGAGAACCAACCAACAAGCTCTCTTCGTTTCATTCCTGCTCATTAACACTGTTGAATTTAGTTATATAAAACGAATGATTCTAACTATAACTGTAATAAAAGCTTTATAATCACAGATTGGAAATATAGATGAAAATGAATTATTTCACATGTTCTCAAAACTATACTGATCACTTGTAAGACATATCTAAAACACTTCTATTATGCCTTCTTTTGGTTAAACATTATTTGAAGAATGAAAAATGTATTATTTTACTTCCAAATATTTACACAAGTACAGTTATGCAAAAACAGTATTGCACTAAAAGATAGAGCTACACTGAATTACTGGTCCATGACATGGATTACAGGACAATATCATCCTAATTATCCTAACAAAAGGATTACCATACCATACAGTGGCTCCTTCAGAGGAATATGAGTGTATACATGAAGTATATTAATACTACCTAATTGCCAAAATTCATGACTAAAGAAGCTGACAAAAATCTTATTTTCAATCAGCACACAGTACAAAACCTTTATTTCCACAACATGCCTCAGAGCACTTATTCATTTGTTGTAACACTTAAGAATCTTTTCTCTTTTAAACTTATTCCCCACAGAATTCTTTCTGGCATAAAGGAATTGCACCTTCTTTGTTAATTTTGTGAGTCATGGTAACTGAATTAATCCCAGTATGTATGCCCTATGCTTATTGTGCATACTGCATGAGAAATAAACCATTAACAGTGCACACAATGACTTTTTGGAGTTGCATTTTATTTGAAGCTATTCTATGTCTTTCAACCTGTGCCACATTTCAATAATGACTATTTATAATTACAGTCATCCCCTTATTTGCTTGGTATTTCATTTTCCTTGCCCTATGGCACCCTACAGTTGAAGGCAAGGAAAACTCTCTGTTGATTAGTTATTTAAAACCAGCAACAATAACTATGCTGGAGAGAAGACTACTTGGAAAGGATTATATAAGACCTAGCACTCAACAGCCTCAGACAGAGAGCAGCAAATTATAAACCCAAGTACTTCATTGCATGTAACCAAATTGGCTAGTTGAAATGCTAATTGCCTTTCAGCAAAACTGAAGACAGACAGGGGACCTTGTGCTTCAGAGAATGAAATGCATTTTTACTCCACTTCTATACCATTGTCTTGCTGAGAATCATTTGGAATCTATTCATAAAGGTAGCTCTTTCCCTAACCTTTAAAATGTGGGAAATTTATTTGGCCCCTACCAGCACCTCAGACGTGCTGATGTGCCAAGATGAGAACAGATGGTTGGATTAAAGCCATGTTAAGCCCCTAATAAAGTGAAGCATGAAAAATCTCTACGCTCAAACGTATAGTTTAAACCAAGAAAATATGCCTAGGGAAGTAAGTTTTGAATAACAAATAGATTTATGAAATTAAAATAACCAGAAAACATAATCTTCAAAACAACTATTTTCAGTGTAACTACATGCAAATGCATACAGAAAGAGTTATCGTTTCTCTCAAAGAAACGCCACAACTTTTCTTTACACTTAATAATTTTGTGAGTATTACTTCAAAACTCATTTATGGACAATGATTCCAGCAGCCAGTGTTTCCCTTTAATATAAAAGAGGGTCCATTCTACGTTTTCAGAATCCTGAATAAATGAATGAGAAATGCCCTATCAGCATCTTGCCCTCGCTTTGGGGTAAAGCCAGACTTACGCCCGACTGCACCAGAAAAGGGCCCCGTGACCACCTGCCCAGCAGCTGGGGGAGGGACTTGTTCTGGTACATTTTTAAGTGTATAGTGTGTCACAGTAGAATCGGAAAACACAGCCTTTGTATTACTACAGTCGCTTGTGCCTCAGCTCCACCCTTCTCCTCCTCTGCCACACCTCACTCAGGGCAACAGAGCTGGGGTGCTGTGGCTTCATGTGTGGCCTAACATCCTGGCATATTGGGGAACCCTCCATGCATGCAAAAGATGCTCCCTGTGTTCCCAATCCTACCTTGCGAAAGGAAAAAATTAGGCATGCAATGTGAGGAAATCAACTTTTCTGTACTATTCCATTCTACATGGAGTAGACTCTAGTTTATTAGTAGTATGTTTACCTTCATTGCTCAACAAATATCTTTACTTACATAAAGTCTGAACTACCCAGGAGTAATGGAATACTAAGACTAAATAGAACTTTACTGTACATGGTTTCAATAAATAATTCAGCTCTCATCCTGATTCGACAGGAATTAAGAGAAGAAAGACCTCTCTGGCTGGATATTCACCAAAACCTTTAGACTGGGGAGGTTCTGGTGATTTTTCATTATTTCTTTACTGTCTGAATTTCCTGGATGACTTTGCATTATCTTTGCACTCAGAAAAAAAGTTATCTCCAGAATGGTGGGGAGGTGAATTGAACAGTGTGTGATACTCAGCTATGTGATTCCTCCCCGCCCCACCAAAATCAGGGAAATACACATCCAAATCTCTCCATGGTAACACACTGCATTTTATAACCAAATTAAACAATTCTCTAAGAGGCTCATTACACTTTTTAAGCATCTGTAAATTGTCTAGTTGCCCTCTACTTGAAGTGAAAAATGGTGATGGCATTGTGCTTCCACTGTGTAGATTTCAGACCTGGTGCATAAAATAACGACTTATCAAAGGCAAATAGGCAACAAGGCAATTTATTCAATAGATTAACCATTATGCTAAACCCTATTCATATAATCACATATATATAGACACTATATAAGAGAAATGTAGAATACAGTCATCGTCTTCAAGGATTTTGCATCCTAACTGGGGCAACCTTGAAATTTTAAATAAAAGTAGGGCAGCAATATAAGAAACGGCACGAGGTGGCATTTGTTTGAGTGACAATAAATCAAACAATTAATGACCAAGTTAACCCATTAGGATACTTCTTACCTAGCAGTATACAAGAATGTATAGGTGACTAAAACATGTGGCCTTAAGTGTGTCTCTTAACTGTTCTAGGTCTCAGTTACCTCAAATATAAAATAAAGAGGTTGGTTTAGTTTGGCTCCAAGTCTCCTTCCAGTGCTTCAAGATTTCATGTTATGTTAACAGCCTAAGAATTTCAGAACAATGAATGATCACACATTTAATCTAAGATAAAAAGTATTTTCTTTGTGGGTCCTCCCAGGACATAGATCTTTCTGCCTCAGTTTCCTCATTTGCAAATCAGGATAAAACAATTTAATTCATGATCCAATATAAAATTACACTAATAAAGGGCTTAAGAGAATTCCTGGCATACAATTCAATAAATGTGACATACTATTATGATTCATCATGGGATATGAACAAAAGAGTTTAGTCACAGCTAATTCCGCTCTCAACACCCTTTTCCCTTGGGTGTAAGCTTTTTTGTCTCAAGCATGACTACCTTCAAGTAGAAAGACATCTGACATACTTAATAATAGCATTTGCTTAATACTAGTTTCTGCCCTCTCACATTTTTTCTAGTAGTTATATTACCATAAAACCATTTGTGTTCCAAATATATCTCATATTATCACTTTCTTAGAATACAACTGGCATTCCATAAATATACAGCATAAATATGTAACTTATTAAGATATAATAAATGGAGACTGATACAGCACCTATATATTCAATCGTATCAAGACTCAGTGTTACATAACTTACCTTTGCCCCATTATGGACTCTCATAGTAGTCCAAGATTACTTCAGTTTACAGACAATTTTAGCTTTTAATCATCACATTCAGTATAGTATAAGGTCCTAAGAGCATTCCGAAAAAATATTTGACCCAGCTCTTATAAACTGCAACTCTGGGCAAGGAGCTTAAACTTTTCATTCTTCAGTATCATTATCTATAAATTGGGATATACTACTATTCAATTTATGATGGCATTGTGTTAAATAAGATAATCTATGTAAAGAGTTTCTAAGAATTCACTACCTAGCAGGCATTCATTAACGAATGACTGCTATATTTATTCATCATGGAAATGAGAAAATGGACATAAGATTCAGTTGTACTTCAGCTGTACATTTTTAAAGTGTGTACATCTTGGTTACTTCTTCTAAAAGTAATAATTTGAGAGATATAATATTTTTAGCTGAAATAAACCTTTGCAATCACCTAGTCCAATTACTTTATTTTATAAATGAAGAAACTAATGCCTGGAAGGATGGGTGAATGTCCAAAGTCATTGTGTGTTAATGGCAGAGCTAGAACATTATATCTAATCACATATATTTAATATATTTTATCATAACATAGTTCAGAGTGTTTTTGACATCTCCCTGTAACCTACATTTTTCTCAAATTTCATAGGCGGGAATAGTTTCCACTTACTCTATGAAATTAACCCAGAATAAATAATTGGTGCTCATTTGTATCCTGCCTAAAATATCATTTTTTCTCTTACTTATGATCCGTTGGGTTTCTGTTGTTGTTGTTGTTTGATATAATTATTTTGATCAACTACACAAAAAGGGAGAAAAAAAACTTTAGTAATTTAAAGTAATCATAACTTCAGTAAGAATTTCTAATCATGCTGTATTAGTTAAGGTATACTTTTGACTTTCATCCTAATTCTCAGTAATTATGCATCTTTAAAATTTGGTATCAGTTTCTAAAAGAGTGTGCAGCATACTAATAAATATATTACACACATTTTAAAGGCTGTGGATTTCATGAAGTGGGAAAAGTTGGTTTAAAACAAGTTACATAAGATAACACACCTTAAAATCAATTTTCCCCTGACGAACACAGCTATAATTTCTTGGTTTTAAGAAAAAATCAATTTTGAGATAGTTTTTAAAATTAAAGTATAAGCTTTTAAATATATATACATATATATGTTATGCTATAGCTCCATGTTAATCCCAAGCTCCCTAAAATCAATATATTTCGCTGAAATTTTTCGACGCAGTGGTTATTTTGGAACACAAACAAGACTCCTTAAGTTTATCTCACCCTTTCCGTTATCAATTATTACCTATGGCGCGCCGTTCTTGGTCGGTTATTTTTCAGCTAGACTTTTTTAAAATTAAAGCTACGGTTAGGGTTTCAAACAGGCAAAAAAAAGAAGAAAGGAAACTTTTCACTCTGCTCATTCACTTCTCACCTTCTTTGAGATCAGGCATCTTTGGAACGGGCGCATAAGGGGTGCACGAACCTAACGCTCCCTTCAAAGCCGCAGCCTTGGATAGAACCGACGCGGGCAGCTATGCCCCGTTACCCGCAGGCCGCGGCGCCGGCTGCGCGCCCAGCCTCCCTGCGTCCGGCTGTGGCCCGCCCTCCGGGCCGCCCTCGCCGCCCACCTCCAGCAACAGGTGCTGATGCTGAGGCGCTCCCCTGGGGCACCGAGATGCTCGCAGCACCACTCCTCAGTCATAGCCTACCTGGCCGCAGAAACACCGACATCCGCGCGCTCCCAGCGGTCCCCGCCGGCCCTCCACACACCCTCGCTCTGCCTCTCACTCCCGTCCCGTCCGTACTCCCTGCTCGGGCTGCTGATCTTACTCCCACTACGCGATCAGGAGGAGGGCTCCATTCTCCTCCCCTTTCTCCCCGTCCCTTGCCTCCTCCCTCTCCATCCTTCCTCTGCTCCAATAGGACCCCATGGCTCCCCAGGCAGCGCTCACCTGACCAACGGAGCGGGGGTGGCCGCCCAGGGCAGCGCACACTGCTCTGCGCAGCGGGCAGCCAGGTCCGCGCTCCGGCGTCGGGAACACCCTGCCTTGGCCATCCCTAATGGACTCTTCCATCAGCGAGGCGCCTAAGCTGACCTGCTGGGGCTTAGGAGCGCGGGAGTCCTGCCTCTGCCTGCGCGTCCCGCCTCCGCCTGCGCGTCCCAGTCAAAGTGCGCGGTCAGAGCTTTCTAATCGTCTCGTTTGGCTAAACTTTCTAGTTGCCCCTTGGGCACAAGTAACTCACCATGGACAGCGGCGCACACCGCCCTGGGTACTCCACTGTAAGCAATTCCTAGTTTTCTTTCTGGGAAGAAAACCCATTTACTAGTCTTGTTCCGTTCCTAAGAGAATATTTCTTTGCATGTTGACCAAAGCACTCCCTAAGTTTACCCCATAAGAATTTGAGCATAAATTGATGAAATATTAGAAAGGAAGGATCAACCCTCAACTGAATTTATAAAGCAGGGATTGAGGTCAACATCTGAGATGAACTGTCTGTCTCCTCATAAGATAGGATTATTAATTACTAACTCATAAGGCTGTTAGGAGTAGTTGAATGAGACTGTGTGTGAAGTGCAACTCTACAGTATACCTGGCAGGTGGTAAACCCTCAGCAAATGTTGCTTATCTTTCCCAGTGCACAAAGGTAAAGGCCCAATGTCAGACCATACCATCAGCAATGTGCACATCCCTACCTGCACCAAAGATTTTTAAAGCAAATGCAGCATTATTAGAATCACAGAAGTTTCAAACTGGGAGCAAAGAGAAAGATTAGCACTCCCACACCAACTCACCACTTTTTATAGAAAAAAAAAAAAAAAAAGGGTTCTCAGCCTCCTCATTTTAAATGCAGCTCACACAAGTACTCTTCCTAACTGGAATAGGAATAACTAGATACTTCGTGTTACATACTGCCGTCCAGGGGCACAAATTTAGCGCTATTATGAGCTGTTGCTGAGCACCTCCTCTGAAAGCTGCAATACTCAACAAACAGCTGGGTATCAAAGGGCAAGTTTGTTCAGACTAAATGATTCTTATACAGAAACCGTGTGGGAATGCAAATGGCACATCAAGGCGCTGCAAAAGGTAGGGAGAATAGCAACCTAGGTGATCTGGGAGATTGAACAGCTTTCCTGTGAGGCAACTACAAAAAGACCTGGGTCTGGAAGCTTTAAATCCACGAGCATATTAACAGAGTAGACATAGACAGACATCCTTACTAAATCCTGCCGTATATGGACGATAATTGCAAAGCAACTTAAAGTGAAAATTGTGAATCAGTTATCCATGTAGTCACATGTAAAACAGAAAACAGTAACAGAAAAATGTTTTCTTACAGATTATTTAAAACGTCTTACTAAAATGAATATTCAACCCACAGTGTTGTTTTATTAGCATTTGTAAAGGCTTTATTTGTGGTTAAATATTACTTTAGTTGATTAAGACCCTGGCAGAGTCAACGTCTACCAACTAAATATTCCATCTTAATTCTTGTTTCACCAAGTCTCATGATTAAACACATTCCCCACAACTGGACTTACTCAGCTTGCATATTTACTTAGTGTATGACACTACCCTAGGCACTGCGATGAGTAAATGAAAATTTACACCCTCACCCAATCTACCTCAGAGAACTAGGTAATTAACAATTATTACTAAGTGTTTAGGAAGCAGAAGACTCTGGAAGACACTGTGGGAAAAACAGTGATCTCTAAAACCACTCTAAGTTCATTGATTTGCACTCTTTCTGGGGTGAAAGTTAATCAACCAAAAAGCAGAATATGCCATGCAAAAAAACGAGCCACTCAGAGTGCTAGAAATCTCTAGGAAGAAGAGAGCGTATGGATTGCTGAAGGCTTCTCCAAAAAGCTTTGCTTTGAAGAATAAAACCACAAGAAACAACATAGGTGGTAATTGTGGTACAAATACTTGACAAAGTAGTGTAGATGCTCTCAAATGCTGAAGTTATTAAACAAATGCTCACTGAACTTAAATCCAAACTTCTTAACATGGCACAAGAGACCTCACATAATTCTATTTCTCTTTTCTTCTCCAACCTCATCTAGTACCACTTTCCCCCTATTTCACTGTATTCCTATCACACTGACACTCCTTTCTTTGGCTCAAACACAGCAAAGTCATTTCTGCCTCCAAGACTTTGCACAAGTTTTTTCCTCTGCCAGGCACACTGCTCCTGGAGAGCTTCATATGGCTGGCTCTTTCTATCATGGACCTCATTTGAGGGGTAGCTTAACTATCTCTTCCTTGGAAGCACCTGCCCTGATAACTTTCACCACCACACGCAGCCACTACACTCTTCTATTTATTTTCCATAATTTATCCCTAATAAATACCCTGTTTACTTATTTAGGTGTTTTTGTCTCCCCATAAAAATGAAAGCTCCATGGGGGTAGCTTGCATGTGTCTGTCATTTGCTGCTCTATACTCAGTAGCAAGAATAGTCTCTGGGATATAGTAGAAACTCAGTACATGAAGGAAGGAAGGAAAGGAGGAAGGGAGGGAGGGAAGTGGTAAAGAAGGAGGGAGGGAAGTGGTAAGGAAGGAGGGAGGGATGGAAGGAAGGAAGCAATGAAAGGGAAGGAAGGAAGGAAGGAAGGAAGGAAGGAAGGAAGGAAGGAAGGAAGGAAGGAAGGAAGGAAGGACGGACGAACGAACAGACAGACCTGAGAGCCTATCATATTAAAAAGTTTCCCAGGGCTCATTTTTCATTTATTTATATTTCACAATCCAACCTTACAAAACATAAGACTTGATCCCATGTAAAATACAAATATGCCTGAATCAGAGATACTTTAAACCTCACCCATCATTACAACTTAGAGAGCCTTTGTTCTTCAAAGGCTTTGATTAAAAAAGAAAGAAAAAAAAAAGAAAGGAAAAGCATATTACTAGGCACCTGGAGGTGGGAGGTGTCAGGTGCCACTGAGAGATAAGAGTGTTGAAAGGAAAGTTGAAGGTTCTAAAGACAAAGTTAGCCCAATTCCCAATTCTGCCTAAAAGCAACATTGGTAGAATGTAACCTTTTCTTCTACAGGTAATCTTCATCAAAATCAACTCAATAGCTCCAAATTTCACACTGTAAAGAGAAATTAGTTTTCTTAAACCCAGTAAGAAAAGTACTAATGTCATACAATTTTCCTTCCTATTCCAATTTAATTAGTCTTGCATACTAAGTAAACCTTATAAATCGCCTGAAAAGAATCTTTTTATTCCCTTGAAAAAGGTATTTCTCATATCCTAGGTTTCACATATCTAAGTTTAGGCATGCATAAAGGAATTTCACCAAAGCAGCAAAATCAAGCTTAGGCAGTATCTACTCCCTCTTACCCCTCAAAAGTAAAAATAGGATAATACTTCAAGAGTACCCGAATCTGCCTCTCAAAGGCTTTTTCTATTTGGGCCCTAGGTCCCAGACGGGAAAAGAAAAAGTTGGGATTGTCAGGAGCCACAGACTTGAACTCCTCTTTCTCTCCCCACTCTTAAGTTCAGAACCACCTAGAATCTAAAGATAAAAGAAGGAAGCCGGGCGCGGTGGCTCAAGCCTGTAATCCCAGCACTTTGGGAGGCCAAGACGGGCGGATCACGAGGTCAGGAGATCGAGACCATCCTGGCTAACATGGTGAAACCCCGTCTCTACTAAAAAATACAAAAAAACTAGCCGGGCGAGGTGGCGGGCGCCTGTAGTCCCAGCTACTCAGGAGGCTGAGGCAGGAGAATGGCGTGAACCCGGGAGGCGGAGCTTGTAGTGAGCTGAGATCCGGCCACTGCACTCCAGCCTGGGCGACAGAGCAAGACTCCGTCTCAAAAAAAAAAAAAAAAAAAAAGATAAAAGAAGGCACCCAGTCACCTCAACAGTCCCCCACCCCCACTGCATTTGCACACTAATATATAGTAACATTCTCAATAAATTTTAGTGTTTGTCATTTTAGAACTCTATAATTGTCTTCATCCATTTTTGCATTGCTTTAAAGGAATACCTGAGGCTGGATAATTAATAATAAAAAAAAAGAGGTTTATTTGGCTCACAGTTCTGTAGGTTGTACAAGAAGCATGGTGCCAGAATCTGCTTCTGGTAAGGGCTTCAGCTACTTCCACTCGTGGTGGAAGGTAAAGCAGAGCTGGCAAGTGCAGAACTCATGTGACAAGAGAGGAAGCCAGAGAGAGAACTGGAAAGTACCAGGTTCTTTTTAACAACCAGTTGTCTCGGCAACTAATAGAGCAAGAATTCACTCATGGACAGCACTAAGCTATTCATGAAGTATCCACCTCCTGGTGAACCCAAATACCTCCCATTAGGCCCCACCTCCAACACTGGGGATCGGACTTCAACATGAGGTTTGGAGAAGTCAAATGTCCAAACTATAGCAATAATGAAAAAACAAACAGAACTTAAATCCAAGTTATCTCAAACAGTCAGGCACATAAATAGGCTCTTAACTTTCTTTGAATGAGCGATATGACTGGGCAAAAAAGTGAGGAGGGCCCACTATCAGAACCTGATTCAGAATTTGTGAGTCAAAGAATTTCCTGTCCCAAAAGGATCAGAGAATCTGTTTAACAACTAAGACTACTTTCAGCCTGAGCATCTGCTCCAGTGTCAGAAAAACATGAGTATTCTTGGGCCTTTTGGAAATAAAAAGCCTCCGCAAGTCTGAGGAAGTTCCTAAACAGTCTTTCACACAGAGCTATGTGTTGGTACTGCCACTTATTTAGACACTCTGCTCCAAACTGATTTTCATTTAATTGATCTCTTACTTAATAATACTTAATAGCCTGCTGCCTCCAAGCTGCCAGACCTTGCTTTTCCTCTTCTTCCAATAGTATCATAATCCAGCTAGCTGCAGTGCATATTTTAAATGAGTACCTATTTATTCAGAAGCATCATTAGTCACTCAGAATATGAACATGAGCACATTATGATCTCCGCTTTCATCTAGTCCACTTCAAGTAAGAGAAAGAAGACATAGTTGAAAGTACAATGTGAACAGTACTATCAGAGATATACACGGAAAGATGGTTCAGAGAAAGGAGGGAAGATATTACTTGTTTGAATCAAGATGACTTCCCTCTTGGCTCAGAGAGAACTCTCACACCCACCCTGTTTCAGCTCCGGGACCTACCGTTATCCTTTGGACAGAACAGCCAGGTGCTCCCAATCACCTCTACCTGTAGGACCTGGGTTAGCCATGCTACAACTGAGCTGCCAGGAAACATGTAAAAACAGTTTTAAACCTCTATGCTTAGACATCAGGAAACCTTTAATATAAAGAGCCAGATAATAAGTATTTCAGTTTCATAGGCCACATAGTCTCTGTGGCAACTATTCAGCCTTGTCATTCATTGTAGTGTGAATGGACCCAAAGACAATATGTAAACATATGAGCCTGACTGTGTGCTAATAGAACATCTACAAAACGTGGCAGTCAGAAAGGGCCCAAGGGTCACAGTGTACCAATGCCTACTCTATGCAGAAGCAAAAATTACTTAATTATCAAATCGTTTTTTGATACGGGTGTCTGTCCTAAATTGACTAACTCATTCAACAAACATGTACTAAGTGCCAATATTGCATAATGCCTCAGAGATGTAAAGCTGAGTAAGGACATGGTCCCAGTCCACAAGAAGCTTTCTGCAGAATTTGCTGGCTTGTCCCACAAGGTTCCTCTATGTGTTACATGTTAAATACATTCTAGCTCTGATACTTTGCCAAAAAAAAAAAAAAAAAAATTCTGCACTGTTCTGTTCTAGGTCCTCATTTTTGTAATCTTCTGTTTCTTCTTTCTCTGCCTAGTTTCTGATCAGTATTTTCACCTTACTCTCAAACCTGTAATATGTCCAGATTCTGGTTAACTTCTTGCTTGATCTGACTTAAAATTCTGACTCTTACCAGACTTATGCCAAATTCCTCATTCTCAACCTCTAAAAAAAGTCAAACAAGTATGATCAGCATCTGCACCCACTGGTACTTCGTGTCCAACTGCTATGAACATTATATGATATTATAAACCAATGCACTAAATGAGCCATCTTCTGCTCCCCTGGAACTGGTGATTAGGTACAAGCTAGGACCAAAGAAATAAGTACATGACTTCTAAAGAAATCTGCCAACCACCGGGAACAGAATCTACTTCCAGAGCTTTCTTAGAGGTGAAAGGATTGAATATAGGACAATTACCTGCCTCCATAGTCATCCCAAGGAGAAGGGAAAAAGGAAAGAGGCAGTCATAAGTAGTTCACCTAGTGGGGAGGTTCTGGCTTTTCTCTCTTGCCCAGAAAATTTGTGGTAGAGATTGGAGACTGTATTAGAGAGTGAGAAACAGCAACTCATTCTCTCATTGGATGTCAATAACTTATTTATCTGCCCTAAGCTTACCACTAAGAGGAAAGAGAATTTTAAAAAGAAAGATGGTACAACCCAGAGAAGGGCTGCAAGGGAGAAGCCTCACTCATACCTTTGTATACGGATGTATAGATCTCCCATGAATTGTGATACCATGTAAGCCGCTTATGAGCAAAATCTTGCCAATACCTGACAAGAAAACAGC
>NC_037673.1:86023049-86028049 GCF_003255815.1 Theropithecus gelada | reverse complement strand
AATTAATAAGTAAAATACAAATGATAAATTAAGTATGATCTTCACGTTCTACTGCAAATATTTTAAATCTTGACCTTCCTAAGTTAAAAATGTTTTTTTCAAGAAGTCTATTTATAGAACATGATGTCTGAGACTTTGTGATATCAGTCACTAAAACGGTTTCTATTTCTAAAGCCACAGAATAGCAAAAATCAAAATATTTAATATGGTTAGGTCCAGATAATATCAAGAGATCATGTAGTGTAGACAGGTGGAGTGAACTTAGATCAATTTATTAACCTTTCACATTTTAGTTTCCTTATCTGCAAAATAGAGAGTCTCCCAGGACTCATTGCTCAGGCTTGTGTGTGGATTGAATAATATAATGAAGCCTGCTACATGTGAGATTTTAATAATTGACAAACAGAAAAACAGTAAAATAAAACAAAACAGTTATTGCCTACTCTAGCTGTATTTTAGATGCAGTTGAGACAGTTTTTCTTCTCAGTTAACCAATTCATTATTCAAAAATACTATAGTGTTAATTATACATAAAGTTAACAAATTCATAATCACATATATAACAGCAATTTCCCACTAAAAATTTTAAAATAACATCTTTTCATTGATGTCAATTGCACCTGCTTTTAATATATCTTGATATACTTTATACTAAGAACACATATGTAATTCCTAATTAGCTCCATCAAACGAGTATTAAGATCAACTAATATCCAAGTATACATATTACTTTCTGACATTTATTTCCTTACAAATCTAAATATATGCAGCAATAATCGTTTGTGATTACACATACTGTATTTTAGTTTTTTAACTGGCCATATGTAATACTTTACTACATTATTTAGTAAAAGATGAATTGAGTAGAATTTATTTCCTATGGGAAATATTTTTTTTAATTTATTTATTATTATTATACTTTAAGTTGTAGGGTACATGTGCATAACGTGCAGGTTTGTTACATATGTATACTTGTGCCATGTTGGTCTGCTGCACCCATCAACTCGTCATTTACAGAAAACCAAACACCGCATGTTCTCACTCATAGGTGGGAACTGAACAATGAGATCACTTGGACTCGGGAAATATTTTAAATCTATCTTCCCAAGCTAAAAATATTTTATCCTCAAAAGTATGTTTACAAAACATTTACAGAGAATGCTGTCTGAGACTTTTAAAAATCAGTAATAGTTTCTATTTCTTAGCAAGAAGCATGTCTCAGAGCAGTTTTTCTCATATTTTAAAAGGAATTCCTCCATAAATCAAACATAAATGTGTATCAAGTTTTTAACTTTTTGAGAACAGCTAATTAAATCTGTTTTTCTCCTCCAGTTGCCTCTGGTTTAGGCACGCTGTGTGTGGCACTTCCCGTGGTTTGTCATTTTGCTTTAATGGCAGGGGGAGGAAGCCAGCCAGGCTCAGTAAGCAAGCTGCATATCAAAACGTCGCCATGGCAGCGTTTGTCCACTTGTCAGAGTCCTTCTGAAATGACTCAGCCATTCATTTTGTTGAATCAATATTGAAGCTTTTGAGATTTATTACTTGAGATTTGGGAGAAGACAAGGCAAACAAATCCTTCATTCCTAACTTTGAGTTCCAGTTGAACCAAGATTATTATTTCTGTCTACACTTTATTTATGAGGGTAGAATATAAAGTTTCCACTCCTTGCATAATTATCTTATAATAAGTTTGCATTTACATTCCAGATACTGCAGTAAAAACGAATTTAACATTTTCCAGAAATAATCTGTGGGCCATGGTAAACTTATCCAACGATGAATTCAAATAGTTAATTTCCTGGGAGGTATATGAGAGGGGGGATGGAAATGAGGGGACAGTATAAATCTTTTGATATAAAATCTTTAAATCTTTGATATAAAACATATTAAATTCCATTTCTATATATAATCTATCTGGAAACAGAAGTAACAAGAAGCATGTTATCTACCAAATCTATTTATTAATAATCACTTCCACACATTAATGCCTTCACCATTCAATAAATTTAAATTTATAAAACTGACCCTTCCTATTGTAAAATACTGAGATTTCTTCAAATACTTTTTTATAATCACACAAGTTTCCAGTAGATTGGGTCACAAAATGAGACTGATTTCTCAGTTTAAGCACTCATTGTGTACATTTTCAGCTATCAGTGGGCTATGTCCAGTGCAGAGCTCATCAGTACTGTCCAAAGATGAAATTACGAGAAATTTTTAGACTACAATGCTGCCTGACAAGACCCTGAAGTGCCTTTGAAGATTCATTGACAGATAGGGTCAGGCTAAAGTGAAAGAGAGCGTTTCTCTTCAATATTCCTCTTTCAGATCCCTTCCAGTGGGTGGGGAGTCTCTCACTTAACATCCAGTCCTACATGGATATGCACAGGATGCTGCAATCCAATTTTCCCAAGTGGGGCAAGTCTAAACCAGATAACCTGATGAAGTCATCTGTGTTGGGTTATAGGAAAAGTTCTCCCAGAGCCCCCAAGCTCAACCAAGGACTTCTTCAATCTGAAGTAATGTTTATTTTACCAGTGGCTGCAAGCAAACAAAGACACTGCAAACAAAGCTCCCACTGTCTATTCCCTCATGGGTGGGAAAATCAAGCCCAGTGGGAAGAGAGGGTTGACTTATGGTGTGTCTGGGGATCATGCAAGACCTTGCAAAGTTTACATCTTATGTGTGGGTACCTGGTCCACTTGACACAGACATCTCTGCTAACAGTTTTAGACTTGAAGTTAGGAGTGCTCTACCTTTCAAATCATATTGAAATGCACATACATACTCTACAAAGCTTTAATACTTTGTGGCTTGTAAATGTCAGGTCATATCAGAAAACTTACACTGAAATTGTCTCACTTTTCAGAAAATAAAAATTCTTTTTAAGTTTTCTTCTTTTGTAGGGTTCTGAAAAAAGATTAAGATTGTGCTTCAAAGAGTACCATGCAGAAAAAGAGTTTTAGCACTGCATTAGAGCAATCCCACATGGAATACTCCCAAACAAAATGGAGTTCTCTAATACTCCTTAGTTCTCTCCTTTTCTGTCTTTCTTTTTCTCTTCTTCCAAAAGCAAGGAAGTGAATTGTGAATATTTCCTACAAGAAATGCTGAGCTAGTTAATTTCTGATAATTATAAAAGCACGGGTGGCCACTAGTTCAAAGAAAATCTTTCCCAGATAAAACCAATTATGA
This sequence comes from Theropithecus gelada, assembly GCF_003255815.1. Classification (NCBI taxonomy): domain Eukaryota; kingdom Metazoa; phylum Chordata; class Mammalia; order Primates; family Cercopithecidae; genus Theropithecus; species Theropithecus gelada. The sequence goes on along the minus strand of NC_037673.1, from coordinate 86,024,854 downwards.
GCAGAGACTTTAACTGTATCCCTTTATCCACTGCCAAAATGCAGTATCAATAGAACAGAATGTGAAAGCTGCAGCTTTGATATGAAAGGTACTGAAAGTATTCATCTTTAGCAGTAGCTCTGCCACCACATGGAATCGAATAAAAGGAAAAAGAACTATGCAGCATCAAGTTGAATTATGCAACTGGAGAGCCAGAAAGGCAAATCATAACCAGATGAGTATATGCCTACATTTTATTTTTAAATTTCAATTGATATCACCACACAGCCAACGCACTCTACTGGCAGTGTGAAGTAATTAAAAATAATACAAAAGAAAAATTGACTAACGTATAGTATTATTTAAGTAGAAAAGCATTACAGCAAAGAAATACTATCAGCAATGTCTTTAAAATATCATTAGGCTGAACCACATGAAATTGGTATTTTCTTATGTTAAAATGGTCAAATGTGTAAGAGCATGTACTTACCATAAATCCCATCCTTAGGTCAAAACAACCTTGACCATAAATCCTGTGCCTCAGGAGATTACTATGATATTCTTGCCTTTCTCTACAGTTGTCCTATACATTCCTTCCCTATGGTATATTATGCCTGAGGAGTGAAGGTGCTGGTATCCACCATCTTGTCTCACCACCACCTGAGACACAGACATGGTTATCTTCATAAATCGTTAATAAATGTTCATTTCTGAAAAACTGGCCCTTATTTTCTTTCTTCCGCCTTTCAGCTTCCTCAGACTTTTAAGGGTAGTCTTGCATAAACCTGCCACCATGGAACACCCTTATGACAGAACTGAGAGGTGATAATGTGCTAGCAGCCCTCACTCTCAGCGCCTCCTCGGCCTCGGAGTCCACTCTGGCGCTTGAGGAGCCCTTCAGCCCGCCACAGCACCGTGGGAGCCCCTCTCTGGGCCGGCTGAGGCCAGAGCCGCCTCCCTCAGCTTGCGGGGAGATGTGGAGGGAGAGGCCCCCCCGCGAACTGGGATGTGCGCAGCGCTCGCGGGCCAGTGCGAGTTCCGGCGGGCGTGTGCGTGGGCGTGGGTACGTGCTCCGCCGGCCAGCACACGGAGCGGCCGGCTAGCACCACCGGCCCAGGGCAGTGAGGGGCTTAGCACCCGGGCCAGCAGCTGCGGAGTTTGCGCAGAGTGCCCCAGCAGTGCCAGCCTGCCGGCACAGCCGGGCTCAGTCCCTGCAGCCGGGCTCTGGCGCAGACCGAGCCTCCCTGATGGGCGCCGCCCGTGCTCTGTGGTCCCCAGTCCCATCAACAGACCAAGGGCTGAGGAGTGCAGGCGTGGCTCGGGACTGGCAGGCAGCTCCGCCTGCAGCCCTGGTGCAGAACCCACTGGGTGAAGCCCACTGGGCTCCTGAACTGGATGGGGACTTGGAGAACTTTTATATCTAGCAGGAGGATCATATGTGCACCAATCAGCACTCTGTATCTAGCTAACCTAGTGGGTACTTGGAGAACTTTTCGGTCTAGCACTCTGTGTCTAGCTCAAGGATTGTAAATGCACCAATCAGCACTCTGTGTCTAACTCAGAGTTTGTGAATACACCAATCAGCATTCTGTGTCTAGCTCAGGGTTTGTGAATACACCAATCGGTACTCTGTATCTAGCTAACTAGGCCTCTGTGACTCTGTATCTAGCTCAAGGATTGTAAATGTACCAATCAGCACTCTGTCAAAATGGACCAATCAGCTCTCTGTAAAGTGGACCAATCAGCACTCTAAAATGGACCAATCAGCAGGATGTGGGTGGGGCCAGATAAGGGAATAAAAGCAGCGCCCCCCCCCCCCCCCCCCC